>NC_077230.1:115804162-116107614 GCF_027887165.1 Monodelphis domestica | reverse complement strand
TTTCTATGCTATAAGGACCACCTCCAGAATACCTGGTCTGTTCTTTACCAGAGTGAACAGAGAATTGATGCCACCTTATTATCATTTTTGTAAAGATTAAAATCAATATATAATACCCCAAGCATTTTATTTATAATATTTATTAATAATAACAAAAGTAAAAAAGAACTAACTAAAAAATGCGCTAACCCAGCCCGCTTGCAAAAGAAGAGAGAAAGGGTGTGGCTTACATGGAACTATATACAAATGTGAGCACACAAACATGGTGGAAAGAGGAGAGGAATTCTGGGAAATACTGTCGGACTTCTGGGGGATGAAGTCCAAGGGTTCAAAATACATTTTGGAGAAGGGATGAGAGAGAAAGTATGTGGCTTCCTCCAGCCTCATGGTTTTCCCTATTCTATTCAGTTCTTCACACAGAGATCTCCTCAAACAGATCAGACCATATTAGTTCCTCATTCAATAAATTCCAGGAGATCCCAATTTCCAAGAGAATCAAATATGGAAACTTTGGTTTGGTTTTTTAAGTCCTTCACAACCTGATTTCTCCCTACATTTCTAGTCTCCTTATACGTCCTTCCACTCCTTGAACTCTGCATGCAGTCTTGTTCAATTGATCTCTGTTCTTCAAACATGGTGCTCCATCTCCTTCCTCTCCTTAGCTTGATGTTCAAACTTCGACTCACACCCACCTTCTCTACAAAAATTTTCTTTTGATCCCCACAATCACTACTCCCTCCCTAAATTGTCTTTAACTGCTGTATTTATTTGTTTTTGTATTTATTCTGTACATGTGTGTGAGAGCCCTCACACATGAATATGTGCTACATGCCACAATAGATTGGGAACTATTGAAGAATCATGATTGTTTCTTTTTTTTTCACATCTATGAGCTGTATTGATTTAGAATCGTGAACCCTAGAGGCTACATTTCCCATAATCCCTTTTTTCCTTTTCTTGTTTGTGCATCTTCTTATGTGGATGGAGTTTTGAGTTTCTGTTTCTGCTCACTTGGTCTCTTGGGCTGGTATCAACATGAAGGAGGGGCCAGCTGTGCCCTTTTCTCTGCTTCTTTAAAAAATCCTCTGGTTGTTTTTTAATTTCTCTCTGCTCTAAATGGATTTTAATAAATAATATTAAATAATACTTAGAGTATTGAATATTAATTTTAATCCTTACAGAGCTTTCCAGGACCTCTCAGTGCCCCAGGCAGCTCTGTGAGAAGGCAGAGGGATGCTAAAAAAAAGAATTATGTCCTTGATGTCATTGGACTTGAGTTCAAATCCTGACTTTATCATTTATGTTTACATAATGGACTAAATCCTTATCTACAAAATGAGATGCATTGGACTTACATGACACCTCATATCTCTTCCAACTATCATTATGAGTTATTGATAAACAGCTTATCTAGATATATGCAGGAAGTCTCCATACTTGAGCTCCTCTCACTAAAGAAATATGTCCCAATCAAGGAAATACAAATATCCTTGATTTTCTGAGAGTGTCTACATGGCATTTCTAAATAGAGTATAGAGCATGGACTTTATGCTAGCTATTTTGATTCAGTGTAGCCCAGAGGCCTTTTATTGTTTATTCCCAGTTTCCTGGATACATGCTGTTAAGATAATGAAAGTCTGACCACTGGATAAATGAACATTACCATATTCATTCTGAAGAATGTGTATTTACTATATATTCTGTTTAACGGCTCTGTTCTCTGAATGCCATCAAATTGAAATAAATTATAAATTCCAGCCAAAAATATTTTGTCTCCATTAATATGGAACCAATGAATGGCTGTGTTAGTAGCTCAAACTACATGGCGAATATATAGGCAATTTGTTCAGAAATTAATGTTCCCACTCTTTAAGTGTGAGGTTGACACTTTCACTTAAATTACCTGCTTCCCTGCTGAGGTCCTATCCCTACTTTCATTAACTACAGGGCTCCAGTGTAAGCTATAATCATAATAACTCATGTTTCAATAGCACTTTAAGGATTAAAAGCATTTTCCTCCCAATAACTCCCAGGGGTGAATAGAACAAGCATCAGTATCCCTATTTTGTAGACACAAAGTCTTCCCTACTGTCACTCAAGAGTCATTGTTAGAGACTTCATTTAAACTTATGTCTCCTAGCTCCAGGTTTATCATTGCCCTATTCCGCCATACTCTGCTCATTCTACAAGTGTTCCTCATTTTAGAAAGGGATTCCATATCATCATATCCCAGCACATCCATACACTACTGTCCCAAGCTGCTTTTGATAGCTTAAAAAAATAGTAATGGACTAAGAATAAGGACCCACCCCCCCATTTTAAGCCCTTCCCTTCATTCATGAGTTTTTGAGATTCCTCAGTTATCAGTTTTTTCTCCAAAATGAATATATTTATTTTATACATATTCTGCAAGGGCTTTTATATGTGTATATGGATTCCCTTAATAAAATACAAGCTCTTTGAGAACAGAGATTATTTCATTTTTATCTTTATGTCCTTAGAATTTAGCACAGTATATAATAGATGCTTAAGTATTTCTGGATTGAATGACTATGTGGAGGATTTCCATCTCTGTAAGTCTCAGTTTGTTCATTTGTAAAATTGTGATAATAAAACATACTCGGTTTATCCTATCTAGTTGTTCTTAGAAATATATTCGCATGGAACTTTACATGTGACTGTAACATATGACCAGAAGGAGGTCACATATTTACACATTGGGGAACTGGAGAGAGAGGGTGAGAGAACTGAAGAAATGGAGAGAGGGAAGAGATTGGTCCTCCCCTCTCTTCCCCTTGGGGAAGATAGTACAATTTTTCTTCCAGAGGGACAGAATATGTCTCCTCAGATTGTGTTTGGGAGGTGAAAGTTAAGGATTGGAGAAGGTCTTAGAGAAATGACCCACTACCTCCCTTCTTGATCATAGCTGTGTTTGAGACACAGATACATTTCCTGCCTCTAGTTCCTCCCAATATCCCAACTTCCACCTCTCCCTTTGAGACCTAGTTCACTCCTCAAACATGGTCTTGAGCTAGTTCTCCTTTTTGGGGAATGGTATGATTCTCCCCAAATATTCAGTCTTCTTCTTTGATATCAGCAAGCAGGGAGACCTGATGTAGAGGGTAACACTTTATTCTTGAGAACACACAGGGCAGGGAGAGTGAGGGTGTTGGGTGAGGAAAGTGGGAGATAGAAATCCCTACAGATTAGCAACTGACCTCCCCCCAAATCTTGAGGGGGTTCAGGCTGTCTGCCTGACCCTCCTTTGATCAGTTGTTGGGTTTGTCCTTCCTCTTAAGCTAATCTGACTGATGAAGTTCAGGACAATTTGGGGGAAGAGAGATCATCTCAGTAGAGCTTTCTATAAAGTCCCAGTCTATTTTTGTCTTTAGCTGGAACCAGAGAGATTTAGAGGTTAAATGGAAGATAGTCAGTGTCCAGAGGGATCCTCCACCTCAGAGGTCCTCCTCTCAGACTGTCCACTCCAGCAGAGAGCAGACCAGAAGTAAGCTGGCAGTTTTGAATCCTCTTCCCTCTTCTATTCCTTCCTAGAATTCTGAGTCTTCCTGGTCATTCCCTCCCTTGAGCTGTTCCTTTGCATTGTTGGATCTGATTTTTCTCTCCTTTTGTAACTTCTCTCTTACATTACAAAACACCTTTCTTCTGTCATTGTAGAAAGAGCACTGCATTTGGAGTCAGGAAGGCTTGGGTTCAATTGCCCCAGGCAATTACTCCCTATGTGACTGGGGAAATTCATTTAACCCTTCTATTGGTTTGTTATTCTATAAAATGTGGAAGTGTTAGCACTTTCCTCATCTGTAACTGAGAAGTTCAAATGATCTAACATGTGTAAAAATGTTCTAACCTTAATATACTATATGAATTTTACTTATTATTAATATCATCTCATTGACATAACTGTGCAAGGTAGCTTGGCCAGTTGTTCTCATTTTACAATTGAGAAAATTGAAGTTCTAAGATTTAATATGACTTATTCACATTCTTGTGTCTCAGAAGCAAAAAATCAAATCAAGGCCTTCTAATTTCAGTGTCAAGTTCAGCATTCTTATCTGAGGAAAATTAATGTTGAATTATATTATTTATTTGCAGTATTTCTATGTAAATTCATTTATTTTCTCAGATCATACCTCTGTGGATCAGGCAATTCAGTTCATAAATTAAGGCAATTATTCCTAAAACCCCAATACATTTAACAGGACCTAGACTCTTATCTTTTGTTAAGGCAGGGCTAAGGCCTCTACTCTTTCTTTATCTATAAGCAAGAATCCAGCCTTCCCTAGGCATTTGCAAGCACATGGTCTTTTGTCCTACTTATACTTTTCATCTAGATTTAGTGACTTGGTCTACAATAGGGGAAACTGCCACAGAAAACTTGGTAGAGACAGTTTATATATTTATATATATTTTTTTCAAGCCAAAGATTGCTAGAGGAAAATTGATTTCCAAAATTAACTGGCATTCCATTTCTTAAAGTACTAGAGAAGGCTAGGTTAGCTATATTTCCCTAGTTAGTGAAGCTGTAAGGATCCACCCACCTGAAGAATAACCTTTACATATCACTATAAGAAGCAATTGGTAAACCCAAGTAGATCTTGACTTATGGGTAATGGTTTTTTTTTTAATTTATTAATTTAGAATATTTTTCCAGGATTACAAAAATTATGTTCTTTTCCTCCCCTCCTCCCAACCCCCTCCCATAGCCAACACACAATTCCACTGAGTTTTACATGTGTCATTGGTCAAGACCCATTTCCATATTATTGATATTTGCACTAGGATGATCATTTAGGGTTTATAACCCCAATCATATCCCCATTGTGGGTCATGTTTTATTTATTTATTAATTGATTAATTTATTTTCCTGTTTACTAAATTAGAAAAGAAAACTACCTCTCTCGCAGACTTGCAAGTACTTAATGTGTTACTATTCAAGAAAGGAGATGCTTTTTATTTAAGATTGTATGCTTTGGATCTTTGGTTTTTGTTTTTTCCAAAACCAGAATGGTGTAAGAATGCATAATAATACATTTAGTTTTAATAACTAATTTAAAATGGTGCTGTTCTGTAGTATAAAAGTATTTCCATGTCCAAAAAAGAACATATGAAACCTTCAATGACTTGCCAATAACTGAAGGATAAAGTGGCTGACATTCTAGGCTCTCCTCAATCTAGTCCCAGCCTACCAGATTTTTCCACATCCTTCTAAAAACTCTCTCATTCCAAGGAGTTTCAACATACATATTGATACCATCAAACACTATAATTTTGTAATTCTTCAATTTACTCATCCCAGTTGACCTATTATTTTTCTTATTTCAGCCAAGCACAAAAATTGTCATACCTTCGGTTTTGCCATTAGTCAAATTAACCCTTTTCTATACTTATGAATTGTGGAATTCCCTTATTTGATCACAATCTATTTTCATTCTACTTTTACCTCCTTGCAACTCTCAAGCCCTGATCTTCAAAGACCTATACTATGAAGTCCAAACCATTAACACCTTACTTCTCTCAGTCCATCAGCCACACTTTAGCTACACTCTCCCTCTGCCATCATGACTTCTTGGTAAACCAATTAAACCCTGTATTGTACTTTAAGAACATCTGTCCTCTGGATAGGCAGTTTTCAGATAAAGAAATCAAAACTTTTAATAAGCACATGAAAAAGTGTTCTAAATCTCTTATAATCAGAGAGATGCAAATCAAAACAACTCTGAGGTATCACCTCACACCTAGCAGATTGGCTAACATGATAGCAAAGGAAAGTAATGAATGCTGGAGGGGATGTGGCAAAGTCAGGACATTAATTCATTGCTAATGGAGTTGTGAATTGATCCAACCATTCTGGAGGGCAATTTGGAACTATGCCCAAAGGGCGACAAAAGAATGTCTACCCTTTGATCTAGCCATAGCACTGCTGGGTCTGTACCCCAAAGAGATAATGGACAAAAAGACTTGTACAAAAATATTCATATCTGCGCTCTTTGTGGTGGCCAAAAATTGGAAAACGAGGGGATGCCCATCAATTGGGGAATGGCTGAACAAATTGTGGTATATGTTGGTGATGGAATACTATTGTGCAAAAAGGAATAATAAAGTGGAGGAATTCCATGGAGACTGGAACGACCTCCAGGAAGTGATGCAGAGCGAGAGGAGCAGAACCAGGAGAACATTGTACACAGAGACAAACACACTGTGGTATAATAGAACGTAATAGACTTCTCCATTAGTGGCAGTGTAATGTCCCTGAACAATCTGCAGGGATCTAGGAGAAAAAACACTATCCATAAGCAGAGGACAAACTGTGGGAGTAGAAACACCAAGGAAAAGCAACTGCTTGACTACAGCGGTTGAGGGGACATAACAGAGGAGAGACTCTAAACGAACACTCTAATGCAAATATTAACAACATGGCAATGGGTTCGAATCAAGAACACATGTGATACCCAGTGGAATCACGCGTCGGCTATGGGGGGTAGGGGGGGAGGAAAAGAAAATGATCTTTGTCTTTAATGAATAATGCATGGAAATAATCAAATAAAATACTATAAAATAAAAAAAAAAAGAACATCTGTCCTCTTCCCCATACGAATTAATCTTGTGCTCAGTCTCAGCCATGAACCATTCCCATCATCTGGTCCTTTCCCTCCTAAACATATGATTCTGAATGAAACAAACAAACAAAAAAATAATGAAAGTGTGCTGAAGGGGTCCACCTCAAATTTATGTTATCTAATCTCAATTGAACCTTACTAAGTTAAGACAGTCCTTAAAACTACTTAATTAACTCACTATTCCACTCACTATACTGTCTCTTCCAAGTCTCTACCTGAATTACCCCCAACTAATCCCTCTCTGATTGAAAGCAGATAATATCTTTTGCCTTCTTTGATTACTCAGCACTTAAGACAACAGCTGACACAGTTGATGCTTACTAAATGTTTACTGACTGACAACATGAGCCTTTGGTTTTACATAGGCCTATTTAGTTTTTCCTGAGTTAAATTTTTTATTCTAACTTTTCACCTATTTCACTTTGGATTAAAGGAAGCAAATGGTTTCCTTTTTCCTTTCTATCCCTCCAAATTCTACCTTTCACTTAAAGCCATCTCTAGTTCTACTGTATAATTGAAAATCTATTAACCTAAAAAAGAACTACATATCTGTAGAACCCACTGAATTCCTATCATTACGTACTTCCTGTAGACAGAGGATAAAGGGAGTGGGAGTTGAGGTTCTTCCTCACTTTGGCATGATGTAGCATCAGTGGCAATGGTGGTAAGGTGAGGATTTTAAAAATGGCTAATCAGCCATGGTCACATGGTTTTATTTTGTATATTCTTTATTCCTTGATTTCTAATGATCATTTAATAAACCTCATAAAATATATATTTTATTATTTGAAATCTAATTTTAAATTTTACACTAGTTGGATACCTCTTCTGTGAAACCTTCACTCATCACTCTAGCCTCAAACTGTTTTTCCTTTCTATTAATTTTTAAAATATTTATTGTCTATTAAAATTATTGGGCACACCATTGATCACTTGTAGCCTTTTCACACACATCTTTTTTCTCCAAACAGATGGTAAGTTCTATGAAGACAAAGTCAATGTCCTTATTTCTTTGTATTCCTCAAAATACCAAAGAAAATACTTCATACTATAAATTTTGAATGAATGACCTTTGATTTTTTAGGTGATTTCTAGACACAAGTTAATTAGGAAGCATAGAGCAATACTTAAACTATGGAACAATTGAATGGATGAATAAGAGAACAATCAACTGAATCAAATCAGTTCTCTTTCTGAAGAGGAAACCATCTAGATGAACTAAAAAAAATTGTCTGGGTGTTCATTAAGACAATTCCACTGCTCATTCTAAGCATAATGACTTTTTTTACTTAAACTCCAGAAATCTGTTTAAAGGGAGTTCATCAGGGAAGACTCCTAAAAAATTTGATGAGTTCCTCAATCAACATGATGAGATAATAGAGTGTGGGTCTTTGATTAGAAGCTTCTAAGTGTCACTACTTTATAAGTATGATCAAACCCATTGGCACCTTGCTGAGACTACACAGGGAAAACCAAAATGATTGACAGGTTGAGACTCAAGAGGAAGAAGACCTTGCAGGAAACCACTTCTGTTCATGATCTATGAAGGTAAGCTGATAGAATAGTTTGATTGCTTAGTCTTTCTCTGACTACTGTCTCCCTCTCCATAAGACAGAGTAGCTTTTGTGAAACAGGGATGTCTCCTGAAGTGATGGTGGAAAAGAAGTGAAGAAAACTGTGAATAGGAATATTCTCCTTTCTTAAGAGTAAATGACGACAAGATAGAGCACAATGATATAGCAGCGGCACCTATGCTCACATACAGCTAGAGAGGATGTTTCATGAATAATGGAGGTAAACCACAATCTTTTTGGTGAAGTATGGTGTTTTGAATGACATAAGCCCCATGATCTGGGAATGTAGACTTCTATCCAGAGAAGGACTATTCCCAAGCAGTGCTAGTTTGGGGGGTTGCCTTACTGGTAACCCACATGTGAGAGTTCTTAAATTTGAAAATTCTGGTAATAACTTTCTAGCCTATGAGAGATTTCCTTAGCAGTATGTTTCTTGTAGAAGAAAGAATATTAACAGTAGGTCCCCTGCATCTAAAGAATTAAAATCGTATCATAAGTAGGCACAAAATATTTGAACCTTGACAGTTCTTATTGTTCTCATTAGTAACTTGGATACGGCAGGTCTGATTGCTTGGTAACAGCTCCCAAAGTACATCTAACCTATAGGGGAATTCAAAACACAACATAATACTAAGAATTTTGAGGGACTTTATAAGGAAGCTGGGAAATATAGTGTCAAAGTGTTTCTCTTATCACCGTCTTAAATTCAGTTCCTTTCTAAGAGGAAATTAGAGATTACTTTCATGCCAGTTGTGTTTTCTTTCTTTATGTACTCCTTTGAGTCCTTTGTGCATTTTGCATTTTTCTCTGTGATGAAATGAAGGCCATCTCATTTGCAAATGCTGTCTTTCATACTGGATGGTATTTGGAATCCTATTATGCCATTAAAGGAAAAACAATTATTTATAGAAGAATATATTTGTTATTTATACCAGAGTAATTCTAGGTAGAGTCAATAAGTCAGAGAGTGCTTGTATCAAAATAGTTAAGATGTGTTCAAAATTTTAGGGCTCTGGGACTTTGGTTCCATCTAATTCATGTGAAAACATTTATTTGTGATTTTGTCTCTAACTAACTTTGTTTTCCTATTTGTTAGTGGAATTACATGAAATATCACTATGATTATTCACTTAACTTTTTTTGAGTTGGGAGGAGATTTTATTGGATACTTACTATATAACTAGCACACTGCTAGATACTAATTGGGATGCTAAAAGTATAAAATATAATGTATAATGTCAAGATATTTATACTTAATTGTTTCATCTTTTACCTTTTTTTTCTCTTCAACTACAACCCATATAGTATGATGGGAATAATATATTTCCCCCAAATAATAAATAGAAATATGGGTAGAGTATATAGTTCTCTCTATTTCTAGTTGTTTCAGAAAATGGTTTTGTGGCATTTTAGTAATCCCAGCATTCTGACCTTGTAGGAAGCATTTTGGACTGAGAATCATAGAGGGCAGTCAATAAACATTTTTAAGCATCTCCTATGAGTTAGGCACTGTACTAAGTGCTAGGAATACAAAAAGGAAGAAAAATATGATTTCTGTCCTCAAGAAATTTTTATTATAATGATAGAGCAAACAAATATGTATTCAAAAGCTATAAACAGGATAAATAGTAAATCAATAAGGGAGGTAAAGCATTCGAATTAAGAACAGTTGAAAAAAAAAGCAAAGATCAGAAGGAAGACTATTTCAGCCTTGGGAGATAGCCACAGAAAATGTTCAAAGTATGTGGAGAATAGATGATTGAAAAGATTAGAAAGATAGGACAAGGTTAAAAAGGGCTTGGAATGAAAACAGAAGATTTTATTTGATTATTATGTAGGGAATACTGAGCTTCTGGAGTTTGTTGAGTAGGCCATGAATGTTGGGTGTCATCTAAGGTTGAAACCAGGCAGTAAGGAATAGGAAAAATGATAAGGGGACTAGAACTAGAAGAGAAGAGGGCAGTTTAAAATTGAACTGCTTCATCAAGAGGTCAAGTTGGAGAAAAGAGGAGAGGATGGCTAGCATAGGAGACATACCCTGGGAGAGAATTGAGAAGTCAAGTGATTAGAAATCATCATGGGAACAATTGGTAAAGTTTGGTAAGAGAATGCTGAAGGAGAGGTGGAAAAACTCAAAAGATTATGGTGGGACAAGAGAATATGGGGAAGGTCCGAGAGAGAAACAGACAGAGAACCCCGTTTGGGGCTTAATTGGAACCTCAATAAAAAAGAAGACTTTAGGAACAGAAGCTTCTGTATCTGCATAGTTGAGCTGAGATGCAGATGGAATTTGTATTCCAGGATTCTGGATTTAGTTAAGAATGAAAATATCTATGTGTTTTTTTTTTTTCTTTCTGGGAGCTGAATAGATCTCCAGAAGTAATCAGTTTTAGACCTACTAACTCAATATATATGCCATTATGATGGACCAAAGTTTTCAAAAAAAAAACAAAAACAACTATGCTTGCAAAATAGTGATTTAGCTTAACAGAGCATAGAAGAAAAACTATTTATATAGAACATTTTATTTATAGAATCATAGGATGTCAGAATAAGAAGGGAATATTGGCATTATACAAATGAATCTTTATTTTTCAGATGAGTAAACTGAGATCTGAAAAGATTAACTGTCATCCACAAATGTCTCTAGCTTTCTTTCTTTGAGAGTTAGTGGCATGCTGTGGAAGAGAATCCCAGATTAGTCCCCAGGATTATTTTCCTCCTATATGCAAAAAAAAAATATGGATATATGATCTCACTGATTTGGAAGTTCCCTGCATTGATGTAGATGGCTATTTATGTATGTGTACTTAATCCATGCATCTTTTTCTTTTCTCTTGTTGTTCCTAAGTTTTGCTACAGAGGGACTACCCAAAATGCTGAAGCTTTCAACTACTTCAAGTATTACCTTTCCCAATTATCCCAAAAATCTTAGTGCAAATTTAAATTTACCTAAAAACTTTACTAAGATTCTTGAAATATCATATAATATATATATTTATATGGATATATGTATACACATGAGTATCCTTTGTGATTTCATTGGGGTACAACAGGGGATTCATGAGAATATATTGCCCTATTAAATATTTCTTTGCTACCAATAATCAGAAAATAACTGAAATTCTCCTTAATGGATGAGCCATTTAAAGACTACTGTATGATCTTAACATATTCATGAGAGAAAAGACGGCAAAAGAGAGCTTTCAAGGCTGAACTCTACTGAATCAAATTAGCTTTCACAAATAATTACTAAACAATTAACTCAATAGAATTTTGCATTCTCTGTGCCTTCCATTTAATGTGTGACAGCAAAGGCATAGTCTATGGTGAGAAATGATTTTCAATAGGTAGCTGTTCACTAATTTTATTAAGAAGTTTTACATTGTTATATGTATAGACTCAGTTAAATAATTCTCAAAGCCTTTTAAAAGTACCCTTTGTATACCAGGCCCTCTTCTATGTATTAAGAAAAAACAAAAATAAGAGTTCCTACTCTCAAGAATACAATATTCTATTATAGAGGTACAATATATGAAGACAAATTAGATGAAAGATATAAACAAATTAAATGTCAAGTAATTTTGGGTAGTGCTGTCACTAACAACTGGATTAATTGGAAAAGTTCACCTGGAAGAGGTAACACTTGAGGCGAACCTTGAAAGGAGTCCAAGAGGCAGAAGAAAGATGTCATTGGAGCAAAAGTATGCAGGTTATCCAAAGGCACAGAATAGGCCCTGAGATATAATGAACAATGTTTGCCTAGAAAATCAAGTGTTTCATGGAAAGTAGATGGAAGAGATAGTCAGATTGTGAAGTTCCAAATATATAAGCTTGTATTTTATTCTATGGGCAGTGAGGAGAGGAGTGATTTGGTCAGATCTGTACTTAAGCATCATTCTCATAAAAAGTCTCTAGAAATGAATATAAACATATAGAATAGTTATCAATGTATTCTGTGATATCTCTTCTTACTAGTCATCAAATTTATGTCATTTTTTTCAGAACTGTGGAAAATTAATATCTTAAAGCCTGCTAGTTTGTATTGTCTCTCGTAGAGTAGTTCTGCATGTGCTTCATCTGGTCCAGCTGAGATCCGCATCTTTGCCTTTTCTATTTCCTCACATAGTGCACCGAGACAAAAGATGTTAGAATCTAAATGTATATTGTCATCTGTGATGATGAAAACATTTTGTTTTAGAAATGGAAACACATCTATTCTACATCTCATATGTTGGTTCTAAAAAGAAGATATAAAGGAGAGACCCAGACCCGGAGTGGATAAAGTACTGCAGATTCCCCTGAATACACAGCCATGATCTCTAGGTATTCTACCTCTGCTTAGTAAGACTGAAATAGAATCACATTCTCTCATTAGGCCAGTTGCACAAATAGCTTGGAGACAATTGATATATATAAAACAGTATCTCTTTTATTATAAGAGGGCATACAAACTGAGGATCAGAACAAGGGGTCCCTAACTCTAAGGGATCTAGTCCTTCACAATCCTCTATGTCCCTCACAAGAGGGAACCTTCGAGTCTTTCAGATAACTTACCAGCTCCCTATTTCAATTGTAAAGATTAAATTAATATCTGAAACTCCAAGTATTATGTCAATACTATCTATTAAAAGCAACTTAGAGCAAAGGGAAAGTAACGCTAGAGAAAGAAAAATCACTCCCTACCTCCATGCAGGTCAAAACCAGAGAGAGCTCTGGGGGGAGGGGAGGGAGACAGGGTGAATACCAAATTAACCAATGAAGCACACACAGGAAAAGGAAAAAAGGATTGTGGGAAATGTAGCTTGGGGTACACATTCTAATAATACAATATCTAGGTGTTCCCCAAAAGCTGACTAAGCTGCCTATTTATGACCCTCAGTAGTTCATTATCTTAAGTTCAACAGTTGTCTCCAAAACCCTTTATGATTGCTCTCAAAAGGCTAAGTTTACCCCAGGAGGGGTCTGACCCCTGAGGTAAAACATCAAAGTCAATCTCACAGAATTTTTAGATAAAAACCTTCTGGAAAGCACAGCAGGTATGGTCAGATTCTTTTCTAGATGTTTCCCAGTCAAACAGAGTACCTCCAAAGATGATTTAGGGGTTTCTCCTTCTCCACAGTCAGGTTGAGGTAGCTAAACTCTGACAAGCCTGCCTTTCATCCTTCCCACTGGACAGGAAGAACCCAACCTCCTTCAGGAAGTCACCTCTCTACTTCATAACTGTTCCTCCTCTGCCTTCTGCCTACTAAAATCCTTTCCCTTGAGTTCCTACTATGTATCTTAAAGACAGCCTTCCACTTCTCTTAAACCTTATTCTATCTCTATCCTTATCCCATTACAGTTGTACTTTTTCCATAGTTATTTACAAATGATTTTGCAATAATATGGACTAGTTGTGTTATACATAAACCTTTCTACATACTTATTTTACTTTTCAGTTATTTTATTAATCAATATTGCTTGAAATCTTTTACCATCCAACTTCTGATATTTTCAAAATAAATTTGAATTTTAAATTAATTTTGTCCCTATTTACTCTATATCTCCAGTAAGTCAGGAGACCAAATATTTACTGAGGGAGCTTTCTTTTGGACTGATTGTTGTGACAATTGCTTCGTATCATTTAAATTTCTACAGGAAATTATAATAATTCTTACCTATATAATTTCCTCATCTATTTGCTTCTTATTACTCAGTACCCATAGCTTTGTTGTTGTTGTTGTTTAGGTGAGGTGGAAATCTCCACAAAGGTCAAACTCTAATAAAATATTAAAAGCAGTAAAGAGACTGTTGGTCCACAGCAATGCACCACAATGCAAGCTGTGACAGCTTTTGCCTAGCCTGACAGGCCTGGTGGGAGATAATCTGTTCTCTAAGGAGGTAAATTTATCAGGACAATGTCAGTGACTTGTTTATTAATAATGTTTTATCTAAGACTGCCTTAGAAATATATTTATAATGTAATTTTCATTTAGGTTAAAAAAGAACTTTAACCTAGATTAAAAGACAATAGAGTAGAAGGAATACTAGACATAGTAGATAACTCCTACTAAAGGTTTATAAGAATGTATTTACCTAATGTTTTAAAAATCTAATTAAAAGGGGACAGCTTGTGGCTCAGTAGATAGAGTGATGGGCCTGGAATTGGGAGGACCTGAAATATGGCCTAAGATAATTCCTAGCTGTATGATCTTAGACAAGTCACTTAATTACAATTGCCACCCCTCATTACCTTGGAACTGAAACTTGTATTGATTCTAGGACAGAAGGTAATGGCTAAAATTCTAATTAAAAGAGCTTTAATTTTTTTTAAATGATAAAAGAAAGAAATTAAGTCATCTCTTTGCAGATGATCTGCTTATGTAGCCTAACTAGTCTTAATCTTAATATTCAGTCTTAATATTTCAAGTCCCCTTTGGACATCTTGAATTGGATGTCCAATAGGCCTTTTAAACTCAACATGTCCAAAGCTGATCTCATTATCTTTCCTCCTAAACTCTTCCCCCTTCCAGAATTTCCTATTACTGTCAAGAGCAACACTATCCTCCTAATCAAAAAGCTCACTTTGTAGGTGTCTTCCTCAGCTCTTCATTTTCATCCACCTGATATATCCAAGGTATTGCTAAGTCCTGTCAATTTTACCTTCAGTCTTAATATGTCTCATTTGATCTTGTTTATCTTTTCTGACAGAGCCACCACACTAGTACACATTCTTACCACCTGAAGCCTAGACTATTAGAAGAGTTTTTTACTTGTAATCCCACCTCGTTTCTCATCACTTTAATCAATCTTCCATTCTGCTAACAAAGTAATATTCCTAAAATCCACATCTGACAATGTCCCCTATTATTCAATTCACTCCAATTGATACTGGCTGACAGCAGGCAGTGAGGGACAGTACTCTGAAATCTTGCATTTCTCACCAGTTAGCACTAGTTAAAAATAAACTGCAGAATTAATCAAGCATAAATTGTAAACATAAATCATTAGCATTGGTTCAGTAATATGATATATTGGACCATCAGCTTTTTGTCTAATCTATTTATTAATTACCACATCATTCTTTATTTGCCTTAGTTATGAACTGTTAGGACTATATTGCATCCTTCTTCCCATGTTTCCATTCCAGAAGGGCAGTGAGACCTCTCCCATGATTACAAATGACATGGTGAACAGTGGGGGAACATGGAACATGTGCCCTGGGGACTATGGCAGTCCAGAAAGCTACCCCAAACCGGTACATGCTCTTTATTCCCTTTGACATACATGTTTAACCCAAAACACACCTCTACCTGAATTTGTCCATGCCCATTTTCTAAGGTTTAGGGGAAAAGATCATTAGAGGATCAATGTTGGGAACTCTAGAAGGAAGTGACAACTTTCTCTTTGGGTTCATGATAGAGAATGAAAGGAAACCTAAGCATAGTCTGACACAGTATCTTGGGAGAAAGTAAAAGATTTCACAGGATTCAGGGAAAGGTCAGGATTGGGAAGTCAAGCCAGAAAGGATGGGAAATGGTCAAGAATGAAAATTTGAAGGCACAAATGCAAACAATTACATGAAGGAGGAAATATGTCTGATTAGATCAATGTGGACACAAATGGAACTCATCAATAAAGATTCTAAAAAGAAGTGTACAGAAGACTTGATAACAAAATACAAATATGAGTCTGGTATAGTTTTCTAAAAATAGTGCAAGGAGTTTTAAAACTAAGGATGAACTGAGAATGTAAAGGGAAGATATGAACATCAAGAAGAGTAGATTTTCTTTTAAAGATATATTGGGAAGAAGGACCTTTGCTTCTCATGAATGATATGATGAAACTGACAAAAAAAGAAGAGATTGACATTCTTATTTTCCTTCTAATTTCTCTGGCAAGGTGATGGACCTATGCACCAGAAATGATAGAAATAGAATGGCTAACAGAGAATTAATATCCAGGATAAGTCAGAAAAAAGTCAGAGAGCATCAATTTACTCAATGTAGTTGTCACCTGACCCAGATGAACTCCATCCTTTGATACTGAAAGAACTGGCAGATGTGATTGTTGAGCCACTGTGAATCACTTTCGAATGATCCTGGAACATGGGAGACATATCATAAGACCTGAGAAGGACAAAGGTTGTCCCAGTTACCAAAAATAGAACAAGAACAAAGTTCACATAATACAGGATAGTGAGTTTGACTTTGTCTCCTGAGACACATTTTTTTAACAGATCACTAAAAATCTTTAAAGAGATGACAAATGAATATTTAGAAAGTGATGGGAGTGATAAAAAAGACACAAGATGACCATATAAAGGCCAAGACATATCAGATTAACTTTGTTTCCTTTTCTTGGAGGAGTGTTATATGGTGTACACTGTAAGTACACTAGAGATTTAAGAAAAAAAAATTAAATCACATTCTATTTTTAGAAAAATATGGAGATTACATTTACTACATGGATCACAAAATTATAAATGATGTACACATTCAGATCTAGTTGGATGGATGGCGAAAAATAATTTTGTTTTGTTTGAACATCATTTGTTCAAAGCCAAATTGACTGGAGATCTGCTGTATTATAACCACCAGGAAACTGGACTGAGCCTAGTCTGTGTTGTTTATTGTCTCGAGCAATAACTTAGAAAGTTACAGAAATCATGATCAAATTTCAGATAGCAAAAATATGGGAGCCATAGATATTATCCAAAAAGATATCGATAGGCTAGAGCATTTGGGAAAAAAATTAATAAGATGAAAATATATTTCACATTTGGATACAAAAAGGAACTTCATGAATACAATATGGTGCAGATATTATTAAACATCAATTTTCTGAAAACAGAAAAAGAACTAGAGTCTTAGGAAACTTTAAATATATATGTATATATATATACATATATATGTCAGAAATGTGATGTAAATTAAAAAATATATCTTGATTTTGGGCTGTGCCAATAGGCATATCTTTCAAGGATCAGAAGACTATCATTTCACTGTACTTGGGTATTACGTTTGGTATGTTTAAGTGTTGAACTGGCATATCAAAAAGATATCACTATGGCTCTGTTTGATTTCAGAAGGCAGGCCCAGTACCTTTAGGTAGAAGTTGCAAAGAGACACAATTGGAGAGAGATTCAGGTTTCTCAAAGTTTAATTATGGTAGCCCTTTTCTTGGACTTGGGGAGAAAAAAAAAATCTTTGGCCTGATGGTGCTTCAAACTTTTCATCCATGTATTCCTTTGACCAGAAGAGGAACTTCTGAATTTTAAAAGGTTTGAGACTTGTTATTAATATCCTAGCAGCATCTCTTTATTATCTGACAGCATTCTTTATTAAGTTATTACTAAATGTGGTAAGAAAAGTGAGATTCAAGGCTCTATAAAGGGATGTGGACTATATGATATCTGTAGCAAGGGAAAGAATGATTGACAGGTCTTGAGACATAGAATCTTGCTGGTTCCATCAGAGTTCCAAGGAACAGTTTTGCCAACTGTCACTCTGGAGCTGAAAGTGAAGGAGGAAGGTGTATAGCTGAGACGAAATCTTCAGTCTTCTGGTGGACAGTTACCGGAGAGTAGAACTCTACTTTGCTGAGACCATCTGAGAACACCAAACCTGAGATTCCTGAAATCTGATCAACCATTGACTCTCTGTGTGAGATTTTGTGATTACTGTGGGATTTGGCCTTGATAGTGTTTAGTTAGATATGTAGTCAGAGTAAGGTTAATTAGATAATTAAATATAGAGGGATAAGAGTCAGATGCTAACCTTTGTCCCTTATTCCATTCCCTAAATATTTCCTTTACCTATTAATAAATTCAATTTTACTTATATGTGCCTTCTCCCTCTGTGTAACCTTCCTTCCCCCCTTTCCTAAAATCATAATAACATGTCTAAGCTGAATATTTTGAGGACTTGAGCAAAGAACTTCCAGAAGCTGTGAGATACCTCATTGGCAATATATATACCCTCTAATCGTAAGCCCATTTTCCAAGGGAATGTGTATACATTTTTAGAAACTGTGTCAAATATGTATGCCTAAAACCTAATTGAATCTAGTTGCCTAATTGATATCAATCAATGGAAAAACATACCATGAGCTAGAGCATTAGAAAGAACACTTCTCTTGACCACCTCCAATCAACCATATCAATCTCTGGGATACCTCTAGGGTCTTGAGGCAGAACTATATTAGTAGCCTTACTGCAATTTAGGTTTGGGACATAAATCAAGTGCATTCTATAAAAAGGAATAGAAATTAATATTTTACAAGAAAGTAGAACTTTTAACTTTGGCCAAAGCAACAACCAATTTAGACTTCAAAAGATTGATGATTAAAAATACTGCTCAACTCTTAACAAAGATATTAAAATTCAAGACTATCTAAGCACTGATCTTAATGAATACTATACCAGGTAGCCATTTTTATGAAATGATTTTAGGGTCAGCATGAAAGCTCTTTGTATTCTCCCTTCCTAAACTAAACTATTCATTCCTGAAATTTCCTTATTTGACAGTAATTCTATTGTATCACTTTAAAGTACAAATAACATTGGGCAAAATAACATATTTTTCAACATTATTGTGAATGAGTTTATCAGTTTTTTTTAATTATTGTTGTTGTTTTCCAATGGGAACAGATTGTGATAAAAGACTAGACATCACATTTAGTCACTTAAAATCTCATTGAGTAAAGATTGAAGAAGCAAATACCATAAATAGCACAAAGATGGAGGAAGATATAGGAAAATGACCTCAAGTAAAAGTTTATTGAATGCATATTTTTCTTCCATAGTAGTATCCTTGCCAATACAGTGATAGAGTGTGATTTTTCTTAGATTCCATCTAGATGCTTGATATTATGAAGGTTTCATATGATCTTAATATGTCTCCTTTTCACTAGCATGTCCTGTTACAAAGAAGGATATAGGCAACAATAATTGATTTATACTTCAAGGAATTTTGAACCCTAGAGATGAGAGATTTGATTTAAATTCTTGAACTAAGTATACAGTTTGATGGAAACAGGGTGATCTCTTAGGTATCAGCCAACTTCATATGAATTGCAAACACCTAAGAACCATTGAAACTTCAAAAACATTTTGCATAAATGTGTTCACTTAACTTTTTTTTTTGAAACATAAGTCATTTAAGAAAATAATTTAGCTAAGTAGTTTGGAATCATTTACACTTAAATTACCAAAATGTCATTTTTGAAAGAGCTTTTGAGATTTCTGAGATTTTCTCAATATGTTTAACAACCTCAAAATAGACTTTTTTGTTTTTGTTTTTGTTATTTAAACTCAGCTAATCTAACTTCTCTCTATAAATAAAACTTTAAAATATGCATGTATGTATACATATATGTATATATGTGTGTAGGTACATGTGTTGCACACATGTGCACAAATATCCATATTGTACCCATAGATATAAGTGTATAAATATTATGCATACATGTTTATGTGTGTATGTAAATATATTTGGAAGTGTGATGCAGTAATATGTAGTGGAAAATGGTTTTAAATTAGGAGTACTAAATTCTAGTCTCATGTAGATGATTCCAGACCCACTAAATCTTTATGTAATTTTGAATAGGTCACTTCAAAAGAAAATGTAGACGTTAGCTTAGATATTTTATATTTCTTTTAGTTCTTCCATACATGGATACCCTGCAAAATCTGTGAATTATTACCATGGGTACTTTTACCACAGGTAAGAATTACAAATCTACCTTTCACTATTGTTCATACTGACTTTTCCAAAAATTCATGAAGAATATACCCAATGCATTAGAGGTTTCTTCCACATTTTGTTTAATAGTCTGTGCTTAGCAATGCAGATTGTATTATTCACTTTTAATCCTTAGCACTTCCATACATGGACATCCCAAATCCATTTCCTTACAAATAGCTAGGTGCTGGATGGCACTTTATTTTCTTCATTGTGTGAATTTCTTCATTTCACACACACAATGAAGAAAAAAATTTATATATATATATATATAAAATATATGTAGATGTAGACATAGATATATAGATATAGATTTAGATATAGATATACATATGGGATGTATTTCACACCATAGCTGATATGGAAATATGTTTTGCATGATCTCACAAGCACAAATTAAATTTCTTACTGTATTGTGGGGGAGAAGGAGAAGGGGAAGTGGAAAGTGGGAGGCAAAGAATTGGGATCTCGAAATTTTAGAAAATAAGTGTTAAGATTATTGTGACTATAAAGATAGGATTAAATTTCCCCTTGCCTATTTTTAACTTAATCAAGGAAAACTGAAAACACCCCTACTTAACACTAAGTAGGGGAGGTTCACAAGCCACTTACTAAAGTGGGTGACATCAAAAGCAACTGACCACCCCCTGGGCAGTACTAAGCAAATTTAAAGACTACAATTGGCTCCCGTAAAGTGGAGGAAAGAACAGGAAGTAACTTGGAAAAAAGGACTATGAAAGTCCTGAACTCCTGTCCAAGGTAGTCTTTGGCCTGAATCTTGGGCTTAGACTAAGACTGCGACTTGGAGCTACAACTTGGGACTTAGACCTGAGACTCTGGTTCTTGGACTTCTTCTGGTAAGACTGCTCCTGGATCTTCTCCTTTGCAGTTTCACTTGGGTGAGTGAGAAGCTGACCCTCCATTCCTGGCTTCTGGAGAGAATAGTTCTGGAGAGTTCCCCTCTTGGAGGAGGCCATGTGGGTGGATCCCCTGTTTAATTCACCACCAGGTCCTTTGGCTGAGGATTAACAAATCCTTCCAGGCTGACCCAAAGACCAGAACAACAGTTAGGGTAATAGGCTAGGCTAGATATATTCTCTGCTCTCTTTTATATTTCTCTACTTTCACGCTTTCCAACTTTTTGTAAATAAAACTACTAAAAGTCATTTTTGGCTTAAGCTATAATATTTTTAAATTGGCAACTACAGTATTATATTAAAATTCTCATATATTTAGTCAAACCCTTAATTTTGATTCCTTATATTACACTGGGGGTAGCTGGGTGACTCAGTGAATTGAAAGCCAGGCTTAAAATTGGTTCAAATCAAAAGGCAGATTCAAATCAGGCCTCAGAGGCCTCAAAAAAGGCCTCACACAGCTACTTCCTAGCTGTGTGACCCTGGAAAAAACATTCAACTCCCATTGTCTAGCCCTTACTGCTCTTATGCCTCCTATCAATACAAATTATTAATGTGAAGACAGAAAGTAAGAATTTTATAGATAATATATATTAATATATTCTTATATTGTTATTATATTATATTAATATATATTATCATTATGTATAATTGGGAAAATAATTATATTTTAAAAAATATAAATTCTAACAAAATAGGTAGAAGATTTTTTGGATATTTTGGAAACAGAGTTGTTACCTCAAATTTAAGCTCATTGAGAGATATTTGTTAAACAATTAGGATTTGTATGCTTTGGTGATTTCTAATTAATTCACTGCTAAGTTAAAGTTTCCTTCATTGTACTTCTCTAATTTAATAGCTAATAATTTTTATTTGCTTTATTTTACATTCTCCAATTTGGGGCATCATTTCCTAATAAGTCTGCTAATTTTCAGAGGAGCATATTACTATGTGGGAAATTTAAAATATAGTATCTTCCCATGACTTAATCCTTTTTTTGCTGGTAATTCTTATGTTTAACTGAAGCTTTTTCTATTAACTGTTTTTTTTTTTGTCAATGTAATTTTTAATTATAATTTTCTGACATTTTGCAATCCATGTTCTCTCCCTCCCTTCTGTCTCTCCCTCTTCCCCAAGATGGCAAAAAAATATGATATAGGTTGTATATGTGTTGTCATACAACCTGTATTTTCATGTTTTTCATTTTGTAAAAGAAACCTTTTCTGTCAGAAGTCCTTTGCAGTTGTTCCGGATCCTTATATTGCTGTTAATAATTAAATTGCCTACAATTGATTATTGTATTTTATTGTTGTTGCTATGTACAACCTTTTACTACTGGTTCTGCTCACTTCATTTTATACAACACTTTATAAAAGTTTTTCCAAGTTTTTAAAAAAATTTTCCTATTCATTATTTCTTTTGGCACAATAGCATTCCATTAGAATTATATGCCACAAATTGTTTAGTCATTCCCCAAATGATGGGCATCCCTTCAACTTCCAGTTCTTTGCTACCAAAAAAGAAGCATTAGAAATATTTTGGTATAAGTAGGTCCTTTTCCCCTATTTTTGGTTTCTTTAGGATACAGAACTAGTAGTGGTATTATGGGGTCAAATAGTAAACACAGTGTGACTCTTATTGTATCCTCAGTGGTGAACAGTGACTGACATATTGTAGGCACTTAAAAATGTTTTTTTATTTGATTAGTTATGGATTGACTTTATTTTCAACTTTCTTCTTTCCTCTGGTCTCATTCATAATAAGAATATCAAGATTGATATGTTCTCCTAGAAACAATTCTGCTCTGTTATTCATTAGACCAAAAACTTACATTGAGGGTACTAATATTTAGAGTACTAATATTAAAGTTTATTAAAATTGCATTTAAAAAAAAGATTGATTCTTGGTTTCTTCTTCCCTTTTTGTTCTTATGTTAGCATTGTAACTACAGAAGTGAAAGTGAGATAGCCGGGCTTGAGGGATATTCTTAAATGTTCCCATTTTTGTGAATTTCCAAAGTCAAATGATCCCATCCCCAGCAATCCATTTTTACTAATTTGGTTCTTCATCAGAGGATGAGTGAATCTGGTGTTGAGGTGATATGAAACCTCTCTGGAATGAGAGCTTCTGCTTAAGCTTATATTCTATGACATTTGAGAACCAATGATCATCTTCAAGTCAAGATGAAGTTAAGACCAGATTTTAAAATGGAAACAATTCAATCTTGAGCTTTTTAAGCACAAAAAATAAATAAATAAAGAAGCCAGAAACACCTTAGTCAACAAGCATCTCACTTGTTTGCCAAACTGAAAGGTCTGTCCTAGACATTGGACCAAAATATAAACTTGCTTGTAAAATTTTGTGAAGAAAAATGATGAGCAGTTATGAGCTATATTTTCTCATAAAGCAGAATTATCAGAGGACAAAACCACATTGAAGAAAGCTTGGCAAAGCATTTAACTAAATAATGTTATCTGAAGGGCATTTAGGGAGGAAAATGGAAAAAAGAACAAAAGAAAAAAATCAGATCTTTGGAAAAAACTTGCAAAAAATACATTACAGTAAACTATTTACTCTTTCAGGGACACTGGAACCACCACACTTATATATTAACAACTCCATTCTGAATGTGCTTTTAGCAAAGGTATGCATGCCATTAAGGAGAACAAAAACAGTGAATGCAGCCATACTGATACAAGTGTACCTAGAGAAGCCTTTTGTGAGAGGTGGTACAAGGCAATGAAGGTTCAATGTACAAGTTATCTAAAGAAAGGACAGATTCAGAAGCTGTTGATAACCATTTTCATTGACCAAGAGAACATCAATAGCTACTAACCTATATGTCTTCTTTCCCATTTAAACAAAATTATTATGGAGAGGTATCTATATATGAATTGAAGATGTCCTTGATTGGCTTGTAGCCAGAAACAAGTAGGCTTTCACAATATTCAACAATGGTTAACATTTTTATCATTTCACAATTGACTGAAAGATAAATAGAAAATACTGCAAAGCAAGGTTTAGATGAGGAGGCTTCTGATCAATTAAGTTCCTGCACCCCACCTGATAAAGTTAAAGAATCTAAGGACAAGGTAACAGGGTCAAGAATGGACAAAGTGTTGCCAATTCAAGCCATTGAGTGATTGCCAAGAGGATGAGCAACAGAAACGAAGGAATATGAGAGTACCCTTTTCAGGCTTTGAATGGTCATAGTAAAAGAAGTGAAGGTGTAAAGGTAAAGAACAAAAAGTATAAGGATATAATTGTAGTTCATTCTTCTTTGAGATAATGCCAATAAGATCCTTAATCAATTTAAGGGGGTTGGGTTTTAGCCCTTGGTGAAATCCAGCTGAGACTAAACAGAAAGCAGTCAGTGAACGGTAAAGAGGATTTAACCATAAGTCAGACAAAGTAAGAGAAAAACATACAACAAGCAAGCCACTGAACTCTGTAAAGAGGAGTTCTGCCTGTTGAGAAAAGTCAGAGATTGTGAAAAAGCCTAATTCTTGAGTGGGACTCATACCTTTTTTTAAACCCTCACCTTCTATCTTAGAATCAAGACTATGTATTGGTTCCAAGGCAGAAGAGCAGTAAGGCAATGGGGGTTAGTGACTTGCCCAGGGTCACCCAGCTAGGAAGGATCTGAGGCCAGATTTGAACCTAGGACCTCCCTTCTCTGGGCCTTACTCTCAATCCACTGAGCCACCCAGCTCCCCCGCCCCCCGCCCCTGGCACACTTTTGACAGCAGAATAGGTAGTTTTTTCTCTCCTCTTTGCCAATGGTTTCTTGAGTGTAACAAATCACCTAATAATAGATGCCTTGCCCAGAAGAATGGAGGCCCAGAGATTCTAACTATAGAAGTTAGTCAAGCCAAGTAGGAAGAGAAATTGGGAGTCTAGCACCTAGAACTAGAATCCTGCTTGGCAGACAGTTGCCTGAAGAGCCACAGCTCTGAAAGAGCAGAACCCAATGACAAATCGATGTTGAGAATCCAACAAGAGGAACTTGCCTACCAAAGATGACATATTCCAGAAGTATGCAAGGACATCACACTAGGAGGGGCCCTGTGATGATGAAGTATAAACTGCATGGACTATTTGTGTCCTTCATATATTTTGCACTGCATTTGTAACCTCTGTCTATTTGTCCAATCTCCTATACATGTAGTTACAAAAAAGTATATCCTGGATTGACAGTGGACATGATTTGTTGCTAAATGTCTTACTATGGAATTTCGGTAATTTTAAACCTTTGCTTTGATCTAATTATGTCTACTAACTGTTAAAGATAAAGCCATTACAGGGGCTTGTGGACTCTGACTTTAACAATATGGATTCACAGACTACATAAAATATCCTAAATCTAGGGTAATTGTTCCCTAGGAAAGTAAGAGTGTGTGTGTGTGTGTGTGTGTGTGTGTGTGTGTGAGAGAGAGAGAGAGAGAGAGAGAGAGAGAGAGAGAGAGAGAGAGAGAGAGAGAGAGAAGGGGGAGGGAGGGAAAGGGAGAGAGATTTTTTAGGGTGCTATCATAAAATCTCATTGTACTTATTGATTATAATAGATTTGATTCAATATTTAAAATGTCTCCTTATAGGATAATTTTCAAAGATGTCTCTAAAATTATTCAAAACTACTTAAAATATATAATAATTGATACAACTTAATTGAATGACCCTATGCTCATAAACAGGTGAAAAATTAACTGTGGATACATGTATTAACCAAAGGTTTCTGCCTCCATATTGCAGAAGATCCAGTATGGAGTCAGAGATGAAAAGCAATTTCCTACATGTGGTGAGGTTCTTTAGATGCTCCAGTTTAAAGATGACACTTGGCTTAATTCTTCAAGCCCCTACATATATCAGACTCCTAGAAAAAAATCTGTAGTCACTCAAAATAATTTGTCCTAATTATCCACACAGGGAAGACCAGATAGATTAAATAATATCAACTAAAAAAGCTAATATGCACTTGGATAGATCTCTCAGAGAGCTTCTTCATCAGCAGGTTTATATAGGATAGATGTTAAAGTTGGACAAAGAGTTGGGCACACATTTAAACAAAAATGTGGCTCCAGAGCTCCATATTGGCCAAGTGACTAACAAGTGTTACTTCCTTCTAATTTTTTTTAAGACTTGCTGATGATGTGAAACAAAGAATATGGATTTTATAAACTTTACCCACTTTTAGGAACCTTTAAAGTCAAGTTGATATGCCAAGATGGAAAGTATAACATTTCTTCCTTACTACTTTGTAAGTTTGGAGTTTGAAAAGTGGGAAAGAGAGTGTTTGACATTCATTTCTTCCTATTATGTCATTTGATTTTCATTTTAAGTAAATATCATTTTTTTCTTTAAATCTTATCTTCTGTCTTAGAATTGATACTATGTATTGGTTCCAAGGCAGAAAAGATGTAAGGACCAGGCAAGTGAAGTTAAGTGACTTGTCCAGGAACTGCCCGAGGAAACATTTGAACTCAGATCATCCTTATTCAAGTCCTGGATCTCTATCCACTCAGACATCTAGCTTAGGCTAGTAAATATCCTTTGACATTTTTGTAATGCCATATGATTAATTCCAGTAGACTGAAGAAAGTAAAGAGACAGAGAAGGAATGGTACATTATCTGATTGTGATCAACAAAATCTCAGAAGGTCTGAACTTTCTAGACATAAGGAAGCACCTCTGGAAATTACCAGTGGCATTCTACTATTTATCACTATATGATAAGATATTATGTGTTATATTTGGATAATACCATTAACTTTTCAAAATATCTATTATTTTATTTATAATGACCTAATGTGCTATACAGTATAAGCTGTATTGTTTCCATTTTTATACATGCAAAAATGAAGTCTCATATTGATCCAATTCCTAAAAGCCACAAAGATTAGGGCTCTTTTTGCTGGTATATACTCCTCTTTTTAATCTTTTCCTTTCTTTCTTATTTCCTTTTTCATTTTCTCTTACTCCATATGTTTTCTTCCTTCTTTCTAATAACCCCAGTCTGTTGTTTATTACCCATGAGAGACCCTCAGGGCTATCGAGTTTGCTGAGCCTTGGTTTAGAGAAGGAAGCAGGAGCTCTGTTCTTCAGCCATCCCTGCAATTTTCTCTGTTCTTCTCTTCATATTAGTGGCCCCTCAGGCCTCTTCCCAGGACTATTTCTCCCTCTGCAGTGCAAATCAAAGCTTCAGGGCCCTATCAACAGAAAACAGAGTGGCAGGAGGCTGCATGAGAGTAATTTCTTTCCTCCTAATATGATTCCTTAAGTATCTTTCAGC
Organism: Monodelphis domestica; assembly: GCF_027887165.1. NCBI lineage: Eukaryota > Metazoa > Chordata > Mammalia > Didelphimorphia > Didelphidae > Monodelphis > Monodelphis domestica. The sequence goes on along the minus strand of NC_077230.1, from coordinate 116,080,476 downwards.
TACCACTTGGGTACAACTAGAACCTTTACAAGCTGATGCAAATGAAAACAGTTGGGCTTCAGTTGGCTGTGTAAACATCTCCCAGAACACACAAGGAGGCCCCATGCACCTAAAAGAAGTCAAAGAGCTGCCAAAAACAACATCTGATGCATTTTTATAACCCAGTCTGTGGAAATATGTGAAGTTTCCTCATGACTTGCCCTATAGAAATGGAAACCCCTAGCTGAGAGTGAATAAAGAGGTAGGTCCTTGGTATAGACAGAGGCCATTTCCTGGCTTTATTCCAATACAAATCTTCAAAGGGTAGAGCGTGATAATTGATTGTCCTAGAAGCATAAAATTATTGTCAAATGACCATGAATTTCTGGGAAAATTGCAAAAGACAAACATTTCCTCTTATGGCTCTTTTTAAGACTATCATACAGCAAAAAGGAAGGCAATTTTCTTTTCTTCTTATGCCATTTATCAATTTTCCCCTATGTCCAGGTTTCCTTATAATCTCCATTAAATGCTGAAAGCATTTGCACATCTAGAATTCCATCTAGGAATTCCAGGGTTGGAATGAAGATTGTAGAGTAGAAGCAGGGAAAGCTCTAGCCACTATGAGAATCTTTTCCAACTCGCCTTAAATAATATCTGAAAATAAATACTAGTGTGAAAAAAACTAACAAGGCGATGGAATGAAACAACTTTCATGCAGAGAACCACTTGAAAGACAGGGGCAGGAGGTTAGGTTTTCTGGGGGTTAAAGGGGAGGACAGCTTGCAGGAGGCCATGCTAAGGAACACTGGCACAAGCAAACAGCAAGCCCTCTCCCCCTACAAGCACTGTTCCAGGTTCTAAACCTTGGCCCAAGCCAATATTAAGACCCTAAAGTCCTGTAAAAGCCAAAGCACTAAAACTCCACGTACAGCCTTTAAATGTTCCAAGCTCCAGCCCAAGCCTGCAGCTAATACTTGAACCATAGCTCAAGGTAGTCCACAACATGCCTGGCCTGTATAAATTGAGACAGAGGCCCAGAGGTAGCCCCTACTCAATCTCAAGGCAGTTATAAGCCTCAGGTGGACAAAGCAGTCCACAGTATTCCTGACCTGATCCAGCCCAGTGAGGCCAGAAGTCCCCACCTAAGCCTAAGGCTAAACTCTGGGTCTAGCACAGAGTAGTTCATAGTACCTTGACCTCTGCAAGCCATCAATAATCTCAGGGGGTTGTGAAGATTGGATTTAGCTAACTCCTGATTGTAACAATGAAGGTACTTAGATCTTCCTTTATAGTGAAGCTAGAATTCTAATCCATAATCTATGTTTAGATTTTAATTTACAAAAAGGTGTTTACAGTATTTTAAGTACATCTACCCATTTTAACCATAAAAAAGGTATTAAGTAACCACAAAAGGTGAACTTATCAAAAAAAAGGTGTTAAGTAACCCAAAAAGATATAATCTAACCAAAGAAGATGAGAACTAAAGAGTGGGTAGTCATGGAGAAAAGCATCTGCTGTGATTGGTAGATGTGAAATTTAGGGGAGGTGACACAAGAGAAAAATATTCTTTAAAAAGAGGACAAAAAGCCAGAAGAGAGATTTCAATTCGAGTTTCCAGTTGGATGGAGGCTCTGACTCAGAAGAGAGACTGGAAGACAGATCCTTGAGGAGCGACCGGAAGACAGACACCCAGACTTCTTTTGATTTAGACAGTCATCATTAGTGAGTGAAAGGCTGACTTAGTGACCCTGCCTTTCTGGAGTCATGAAGCCTCTAGGAAAGGAGCATCATCGTCTTCAGATGCTCTTCCCCTGGCTGAGGCTTAGAAATTTCTAACTGGCTCAGAGGAAGCCAGAGTTCCCTCTCTCTCTCTCTCTCTCTCTCTCTCTCTCTCTCTCTCTCTCTCTCTCTCTCTCTCTCTCTCTCTCTCTCTCTCTCTCTGAAGCTTCTCTAGAAGCTGGTACTTTGAAAAAAACAAATAAAATAGACAAAGTATTGGTCAGTCTAATTAAAAAAAGAAAAGAAGAAAACCAAATTGACAGTATCTAAGATGTAAAGGGAGACCTCAACTCTAATGAAGAAGAAATTAAGGCAATCATTAAAAACTACTATGTCCAATTATATAGCAACAAATATGGCAATCTAGGTGATATTGATGACATACAAAAATATAAACTCCCTAGACTAACAAAGGAAGAAATAAAAAACTAAACAACCATATATCAGAAAAAGAAATTGAACAAGCCATCAAAGAACTCCCTAAGAAAAAATCCTCAGGTCCAGATGGATTCATAAATGAACTCTATCAAACATTCAAAGAACAACTAATCCCAATATTATAAAACTATTTGACAGAATAAGCAAAGAAGGAGTTCTACCAAATTTATTTTATGACACAGACATGGTACTGATCCCAGAGCCAGGCAGGTCAAAAACAGAGAAAGAAAACTATAGACTAATCTTCCTAATGAATATAGATGCAAAAACCTTAAATAGGATACTAGCAAAAAGACTCCAGCAAGTCATCACAAGGGTTATTCACTATGATCAAGTAGGATTCATACCAGGAATGCAAGGATGGTTCAATATTAGGAAAACCATCCACATAATTCACCATAGTAGTAGTAGTCTCTCAGGAGCTGAGAATGACTATTGTCTTTGTGCATTATCATCTATTGATGTACACTCATTTGGCTTTGATGTCCAAAGACTGAGGCTCAAAGTTTGTGGCACATGGGACCTGGGACACCAGTTGTTACGGGAGGTGCGGTTGTGGCCTGGTGTCGGCGTTCACATGCAGAGGCAAGACGTCAACGTCGTTCATCTTTAAAGGTGGTGGTGGCATGGTTAATGTGAATTCACCTGTTGCTTCTGACAGAGGCAGCGGGTTCTAGTTGCTTTGGTGTAATGCCAGCCCACTTCAAGTTTGACTTTAGCTGATCCTTGAATCTTTTCTTTGGTCGACCTTGTTTCCTGAGTCCAGATGACAGTTCACCATAGAATACCTGTCTTGGTATTCGCTGTGGGTCCATGTGGATGATGTGTCCAGACCATCATAGCTGGGTTTTGAGGACCATTACTTCGATGCTGGTGGAGTTGGCTCTTTCGAGGACTTCCTGATTGGTCCTGCCATCGGATCCTCATGATTGACTGGAGGGAGCATTGGTGGAATTGCTCCAGGTGTTTCATGTGCTTCTGGTACAGTGGTAATTCACCATATTAACAAGCAAACTGACAAAAATCACACAATTATCTCAATAGATTCAGAAAAAGCCTTTGATAAAATACAACACCCATTCCTATAGAAAACACTAGAAAGTATAGGAATAGAAGGTCCTATCCTAAAAATAATAAATAGTATATATCTAAAACCATCAGCAAGCATCATCTGTAATGGGGATAAACTAGAAGTCTTCGCATTAAGATCAGGAGTGAAACAAGGATGCCCATTATCGCCTCTATTATTTAACATTGTACTAGAAACACTAGCAGTAGCAATTAGAGAAGAAAAAGAAATTGAAGATATTAAAATTGGCAATGAGGAGACCAAGCTATCACTCTTTGCAGATGATATGATCGTTTACTTAAAACCTAGAGAATCAAACAAAAAGCTAGTCAAAACAATCAACAATTTTGGCAAAGTTGCAGGATACAAAATAAACCTGCATAAGTCATCAGCATTTCTATATATCTCCAACCCATTTCAGCAGCAAGAATTAGATAGACAACTTCCATTTAAAATCACCCTAGACAATATAAAATACTTAGGAATCTATCTGTTGAGAGAAACACAGGAATTATATGAACAGAACTACAAAACACTCTGCTCACAATTAAAACTAGATCTAAACAATTGGGAAAACATTGATTTGAACATTGAAACATTGAAAACATCACAAGGGTGTGATGAGCTAACATAAGAAAAATGATAATCCTATCCAAATTAATTTACTTATTTAGTGTCATATCCATTGAACTACCACAAAAAGTTTTTACTGAATTAGAAAAAATACATAACAAAGTTAATTTGGAAGAACAAAAGATCAAGGATATCCAGAGAAATCATGAAAAAAAAATGCAAAGGAAGGAAGACTTGCAGTCCCAGATCTCAAAATATACTATAAAGCAGTGGTTATCAAAACAATTTGTTACTGGCTAAGAGACAGAAAGGAGGATCAGTGGAATAGGCTTGGGGTAAATGACCTCAGCAAGGCAGTCTATGATAAGCCCAAAGATCCCAGCTTTTGGGACCAAAACCCCCTTTTTGATTTAAAAAAAAAAAACTGCTGGAAAAATTGGAAGACAGTGTGGGAGAGATTAGGTTTGAATCAACATCTTACACCCTACACCAAGATAAACTCAGAATGGGTGAATGACCTGAATATAAAGAAGGAAACTATAAGCAAATTAGGCGATCACAGAATAGTATACATGTCAGATCTTTGGGAAAGGAAATATTTTAAAACCAACCAAGAGGTAGAAAAAAAGAGGAAAATGTAAAATCAATAATTTTGATTACATCAAATTATAAAGTTTTTGAATAAACAAACCTAATACATCCAAAATTAGAAGGGAAGCAACAAATTGGGAAATAATCTTCATAACAAGAACCTCTGACAAAAGTCTAATTACTCAAATTTATAAAGAGCTAAACCGGTTGTACAAAAAATGAAGCCTTTCTCCAATTGATAAATGGGTAAGGATCATGAGTAGGCAATTTTCAGTTAAAGAAATCAAAACTATTAATAAGCACATGAAAAAGTGTTCTAAATCTCTTATAATCATAGAAATGCAAATCAAAACAACTATGAGATATCACCTCACACCTAGAAGATTGGCTAAAGGAAAGTAATGAATGTTGGAGGGGACGTGGCAAAGTTGGGACATTCATGCATTGCTGGTATAGCTGTGAATTGATCCAACCATTCTGGAGGGCAATTTGTAACTATGCCCAAAGGGTGCTAAAAGACTGTCTGCCCTTTGATCCAGCCCTAGCACTGCTGGGTTTGTACCCCAAAGAGATAATAAGGAAAAAAGACATGTACAAAAATATTAATAGCTGGGCTCTTTGTGGTAGCAAAAAATTGGAAAATGAGGGGATGCCCTTCAATTGGGGAATGGCTAAACAAATTGTGGTATATGTTGGTGATGGAATACTATTGTGCTTAAAGGAATAATAAAGTGGAGATATTCCATGTGGACTGGAACAATGTCCAGGAAGTGATGCAGAGTGAGAGGAGCAGAACCAGGAGAACATTGTACATAGGGACTGATACACTGTGGTATAATCAATTGTAATGGAGTTCACCATTAGTGGCAATGCAGTGGTCCAGAACAACTAGGAGGAATCTATGAGAAAAACCACTATTCACATTCAGAGGAAATGCGGTGGGAGTAAAAACACCAAAGAAAAACAACTGCTTGAATATATGGGTAGAAGGGATATGGTTGGGGATTTAGACTCTAAATGATCATCCTAGTGTAAACAACAACATGGAAATAGGTTCTGATCAAGGACACAAGTAATACCCAATGAAATTGTGTGTTGGCTATGGAAGAGTGGGTTTAGGGAGAGAAATAATGTAATTATTGTAACCAAGGAATAATGTTCTAAATTGACTAAATAAACTAATTCAAATAAAAAAAATAATAAAAGGAATACTGAGTGTTAGAGGGAAAAAAATGAAAATGATGAATTCACCATCAATGAAGAGGAAGTTAAAGCAATCATTAGGAGCTACTTTGCCCAAATATATACCAAGAAATCTGACAATCTAAGCAAATGAGATGAATATTTGCAAAAAAAAATTGCCCAGATTAACAACCCCCCCAAAAAAATTGAATGCTTACATAAGTCCTTCCCAGTAAAAGAAAAAGATGGTTCCACAAGTGAATTCTATCAAATATGTAAAGAACAATTTATTCCAATATTATATAAATTATTTAGAAAAATAGGCAGGGAAGAAATTCTACCAGATCCTTTTTATGACACACATATAGTCCTATTACCTAAGCCAAGAAGAGTAAAAACAGAGAAATAAAATTATAGCCCAATGAAATTAATGATTATTGATGAAAATTTTTACATGAAATTCTAGCAAGGAGGCTACAGCAATATATCATATTCATTATGACTAAGTCAGATTTAATTTAACAGAAGAGGAAACTGAGACCCAAGTAAAGTAAAGTGACTTGACTTAGGTCATATGGGTAGTAAGTGTCAGAAACAGAATTCAGAGCCAATACCATTGTGTCTAATCTAGACTTTCCTTCATATTATAATTCTTTTCAGTTCCTCTTAGGAAAAAAAATGAAGTTCTAATATTCATAAAAAAATAACTGGCCAATTTATGTCAATAAAATAGCACATTGAGCTCCTAATATGTATGTTATTCAGTTGTTTCAGTCATGTTCACTTTGTGATCCTTTTTTGGGTTTTCTTGGTAGGGCTAGTAGAGCGGTTTGCCATTTCCTTTTTCAATTCATTTTCCAAATGAGAAAACTGAGACTTAAATGATTTGAACAGGGACCCGTAGCTATTAAACGTCTGAAGCCAGATTTGAACACACAAAGATAAGTCTTCCTAACTCCAAGCCCAGCACCGTGTGTCTTCTAACTACTCTCCTAAATATCCTAATATCTCAGGATATTAAAAAGTTCTAAAATATATTCATGTACCACAGGTTTAGAGATAGAAGTGACCTCAAATGACATCTAGTTGAACAGCTTCACTTTTTAGAAGAAGAAACAAATTGCGAGGAGTTAAAATAAATAATTCAAGGTCAAGTAGGTACTAAGTAGAAGAGCAGGGGTTTGAAGTCTGGTCCTTTGAGGTCAAAGCCTGAATGTTTTTCATTGAGCTATGCTTCCTCTCAGGTGCTGCATTTGAATGAATCTAAATCTAGTTGAAGAGACAATGCATATTGTAAAAGAGCCAATTTTTATGTGGAATCTTAAGGTCTACAAAATGTTTCCCTCACAAAAATGTATAATTTGGATAACACAGCAGATTCAAATCTATTTTGAATGACTACATTTGCTTTAAAAGGCCAACATGTTATTATTATTGATTTAAAAAACCATTTGTTTCTAAGTTCCAACCATAGAAAAATGCTTTAAAAATACAAGTGCCAAATGAGAGAAACAGTAACACAAGAGCTCTAAAAAATTATTCTTCTACCATCATAGCCACTATGATTGTTTTCCATATAATGAGTTATGCTTGCAAAGGAGAGCTGCAAATGCTTCACTTGTCACAAAGAGCAAAGTAAAGACAAGATCCTAGGCAATTGTAGAGGAAAGAACCCATGACATGCTACATATGGTTCTAGCCTAAGGTAGAAATAAATGGAAAAATTCTCAAAAAGTATTATGCTCATATTTTATAAAGGAAAAAGGAAAACAATTATCTTTGAAAATATATTGGCAATATTCACCCCATGATAGCTTCAGGAATGATTGGCTCTGATAGGTAGAACTTTTCCAAGCATGACCAAAATGAATAAGGAATACAATGTCATCAGCTAGAGGGGACAAAGTAAGTCCTTTCTCTGTGACTGAATCACTCTGTGATTTTCTGTAATTCAGTCTTTCTGAATATTGTCCTTTTCTATAAAGTGATGAAACAAAAACTTTCCCCTGTTATTTATAATTTTTTTAAAAGAGGTGTGAATAGCCACTAGAAGAAGAATGGCCACTAGAAGTATCTAGTAAACTGCAATAATTATGACCTTTCATTTTATTTTTTTCAATTTTCCTTGCTTATTGTGAAATAAAATGGAAAAAAGGGAGTGGAGGGAAAGTCCAGACGTGACTATTTAAAGAATCAACAAAATCTGAATTCTAGTTTTTTTAAACCATATCTTTGATCTCCTTCAAGTTATTTGATCACTTTACTCCTCTTTCCTCACCTATAAAAGAATTATCCTGGATAATCTAAAAGGTCAAATGCAGCTCTACTGTTCTATGATTAAAAATTCTGTTTTGTAAAGGGGATGTAAATTCCCCCCCTTGGGTTTCCTACAAGAACTTGCACTGCTCTACTTAACCAGAACCACTAAAAAAGGGTTGCTGAATCTCTGAGTCTTGGATTTATCTTTTGAGAAAGGAGGGAATGTTTATAATGATTTTCTTTACCTTCTCAGCAGTATTAAGATGTAATAGAACCTTGATTATCTAACATCTTGTAGGGTGATGGAATTAAATATCAAGTTGATTTTTGTATTGGGAATACATGTGTTTTAAGGCCAAGCTCCTCAGTTATTTTTTTTTTTACTTTTGAAATCCTAATGCTAGAGAAGATATATAGGAAAAAAGCATACATTATATTTCTATAATCTAGTGCTATAAGGGATAACTCGCTTTAGTGTTGTTTTGTTTCTGCTTTTTTTCTGGACAGAAAAGAGTTACACTACTTGATATAAAACAATGTATTATCCTTCAAAATTCTTTTTCTAACTTCAAAAATATATATTATGTTACCTCTAGAATTGCTTGACAAAGAAAAATGTATTAAATTAGTTGTTTTCTTAATATAAATAGTACTTGCCACTGTCAACATGGAAATCTAGAGATCCCCAATTTATTTAGTTTGAGTGTAGAAACCCCAGGTTTTGACCTTGTCACTGGAGAGGTTTCCCCCTGAGGGAAGGTCCCTCTTCACCAGACAGTGAACTTCCTGGTAGTTTGGGTGGGAACAGCTAATCCCATCCAATATTGAACATCCCTTTTGTCCCAATGGTTTCTCCCCCTAGGCTAAGGTCCATGACCAAGGTGACCCAGCCCTAGGCTGAGTCTTTCCCTTTTGTGTCCATTGTGGGGCCCCAGCCCCTCACTATTATTCTTGTCTGGAACTCTTCATTTTCCTTTCTTACCATTGTAAAGTCAATCAACTGTCCCTCTAATCCTAAACCCCCCAGGTCATCTAGAGTGGTATATAGGTTCCCCAAATTCTTTTGTTCCCTGGAGTCCATCCTGAGTCTGTGGCACTCCCAGGGGCTGGTGACCAGGGCGTCTTGACTCTGTGCAGTCTTGGAAAGCAGCTCTGTTGTCGTATTAGTAGCGCTAACCCCTTTTCCCTTGATTAAAGAGTGATTTTTGACTATTTAATAGTTCTGTGTTTTTTCTAGTTGACACCACTAAATGCTATAAATTATGTCCCTAATCTAGGATATCCAAATTAAAAATCAGTTGATCAGCCTTATTGGAGCATAGGTAGAGTCAGAGGTATTTATATTCTCAGTTGAAACAATATGTTGAATAAAATGGGAAAGACACTAAGGGAACAAATCCATGTGGTCATAGATATCCAGGGTTTTTCTATATCTGGATTCACTTAATGGTATCTGCTATCCCTTCCCATTCTGAAAGCACAGATACACTAAATAGAAGTGCTGATGATCCTCTTCACCGTGTTCATTATTATCCAAAAATCTAAATCATTTTCTGACTTAGCCAACTACCTGGTTCATTCTGTGCATTCTACTCTATAAATTAGATAATCCGCCTATTTTATTTCTCATCTTTGTTGTGCATTTTTGTCAACAAACTGTCTTTATCATATCATTTAATTGCCTTCTTGAGAGGTCCCGATCTTATGATTATGAAAGAATATTCTATAATTTTTCTTTAATTTGTGCTATGTGATGAGAATACATTTTAAAATGTTGTCCTGAGTCTTTGCTGACGTCTTCATGTTTTTCATAGAGAAAGATAGACAACAGAGAATACAGAGAGACACACAGAGAAGCATTTCAGATTTATATGTATATGTCATATTCTTTGAAAAAGAGGCTTCTTGAAATAACTGATGATAAAAACATGACAACCAAATTTAATGGCATTCATTCAACTAAAAACAATATATTCTGAATATGTTGAAAGACAATTACACAGGCCTTAAAGAAGAGCTAAAGGCATTTTACTCAAGTCCTTGTTTTGAGGAAATAAGCTGAGGAGAAATAAATTAACACATTATGATTCTGAGGGCACAGGGGGAACTATGATCAAAATAATATGATTGGTTGGCTAATTATTCCTTTCCTTGATGCCGATGGTGAAAAAATGAGACAAAATCCAAATAGCATTGTCTTTATTGCTGATTGAATGACTATGGAGTCATATACACCATCTATTCTGATAGAATGAAGAGAAATCTCAAAAGAGAACTTAGGCTGCCTGGTGTTGAACATCATTATACATTAAGATGAAAATTTTATTTAGCCAGTCACTTTTTATTAGCACTATATGTGAAAATGACTACTTGAAACAAGGCAGTAGGTGTTTGATAAGATTAAATATGAACTAATTCCTGCTTTTTCAAGTGATTTCATAATAGATTGATTAGGGCATTTTTCCCTTGGCCTAGCATTGTTAAATATTCTTTAAAAAAAAAACAAACTCCTGCCTTCTGTCTTGAAATCAATACAATATGTTGGTTCTAAGGCAGAAGAACAGTAAGGGCTAGGCAGTGTGGGTTAAATAACTTGTCTAGAGACAGTTCCTGGCTCTCTATCCACTGAACCACCAGTATAATATGTTTTCTATATATTATTATATGTTATTATTTATTATATTATTTGTTATTTTCTTTACAGGCTTTTGCCTCATCAACTAGACCACACACCCAAGAAGGCCAAGGATCATACTATATATTACTTCCTGTCCTCAGAACTTAACCTGATGCTCCTCACACTATATTAAGGACTTCATGGATTAGTATCCTCATCTGTAACGTGAGAAATTTGGACTCCATGATCTTTTAGATTCCTTTCAGCTCTGACCTTTTGTGATTTTATAAAACATTGATTGAACATTTAACTTGATACCTTTAAAGAGAAAGTACCATAAATGCCACTATGTAGAATAACATGTAGACTTTACCTCCCATAAGAACATTGCTTTTGCAAGGGGCTAAGGTAGAAAGAAATTAAAAGTTATATGACAATGATAGCATGGTTCTGTGATGACATTCATAATGAACTTCTTTTGTTTTTTCATTTGATTTGGATTTATTTTATGATTAGGGTGGGTAAAGTATTGTGTCATACACTGGGGATTTAAAATTTAACAAAAGAAGCAGTTGAAACATTAGAAAATCTTATGTTCTATTATAGAAAAACACTAGGTAAATAGATGTCGATGAATAATGTGTATACAGAAAATATAGTTATGAAGTTAGAAGAGGGATCAGAGAGAAGTCCTAAGAAGAAAGTGGCATTTGCACTTCCCCTTAAGGAAAACTTGTGATTATCTTAATCACCTTAAAAAAGGCTTATCGGAGAGGCAGTGAATTCAAGGGAGAGGAGACAACTTATGCAAAAAGACAGAGAGGACAAGCAGGAGAATGATTTATTTGAACCAAACTGTAAGTTGAACAATTTAATATGAGTTTAGAAGACAGATTTTGCCAGACTCTGAAGAACTTCAAAATTCAGAGTAGTTTGAATTTTTCTTAGAAATCATAGGGAGCCACTAAAGCTTTTTGAGCAAGACAGTCATGTAGTCAGACCTATGCTTTAGGAAAGTTAATTTGGTAGTTATATAAAGGACTGATTATACAGGAAAGAAAATGAATGTAGAGAGAACAGTTATGAGGCTAGTGCAATAACTGAAGAAAGATGATGAAAACCTCATGTAAGTTGGTGGTTATATGGAAAGAGAGAAGAGAGATACCAGAGATAGCAATGAAGAAGTTGTCCATCTCTTTGACACAGCCACCACCTCTGCATGTATTCTTGAACACATTTTAGAGAGAACAATTTCAGTTGAAATATTAGGTAGGGAACAAGACTACAGAGAACTAAGAGAATGAAAAGAAAGCAAATAGAAACTCTTATTGGACATGACCTTGACAAGGAATTTTGTAATAAAAGAGAGGAAAGATAAGGGGTGATTGTTAAGAATTAGCAGTGATGGACATATCAAATTAGGGTTGTTTTATTTTATTTTTTTGAGGATTGGGAAGATATAGCTATATATCCAGGCAATTGGGAAGCAGGTAGTGTTGTTAGTCCTTCATTTAGAGTAGGATCAAATGCTTGAATTGTACTTAAGTGAGATAGAATTGCAAATTGCACAGTCATTAGCCTCACTCTCTTCCAGTCATCAGAGTCAAGTTGCAAGACAAAAGTCAAGCTGACCGGTGATAGTCCAGGATGCAGTGGATGACCTTGACATCCCTGATGTCTGACCAAGTTCTAAACAGTCCACAGCACCTGCTTCAGCCGCCTTGATGGCCATTGAAACACATTTTCTCATCTGCCCTTTCCCCATGGAAGACTTTGTATACTTGGCTTAGACATCCCCCTAAATCACCAACTCACCAGCTATTTTGAGGCCTGTTGGTTAGCATCAATCAGGCTTAGCCTCCTTGCTGAGACAGTTTTACTGGGGTACAGCTAGAGCTTCTTGGAGCCACAGGTGAGAATTGAATGAAAGGTAAACACCAAAGGTGGAGGAGCAGCCCTGAAAAGAACTCAGCAAGCCTTCACACCAGAGGTGCTAGTTCTCCCTGAACACCCCACACATCCCAGGAAGGAGGCAGTTGAAAGATATTAAAGAGAATTTAGAGTGGCAATAATAGAAAAGGCAATCTGATTGAGAAGACAGGCTGGAATGGGATCACTTTTTAAATTATTTTTACATGTGGATACAATTTTAATAGCTGTTTTCTGATATTTTGCAATCCATGTTCTCCTCTCTTGTGTTGTGATCCCTAGGGTACCTGTGTTACCATAATATGCATATTCCAGTGTTCATCATGTTGTGAAAAAAGACAAATATCCCTTACACTAGAGAAAAAATTCATGGAGGAAGTAAAAGGAAGAGATCACTTGTACATGGAGGGAAGTTTGACTTAAGATGGCAAAGAGCTATGTGCTCATGTGAGTCAGGAGTGATGGAGGAGGTAGTTGCAGAAGACATATTAGTGATGTGAGATGAAGAGAAGTTGCTTATGATACAAAAGTTATCTCTTTTTTTACCCTTATATTCTGTATTAGAATTAATATTAAATATTGTTTCCATGAAGGAATAGCAGTAAGGGCAAGACAATAGGGGTTGGGTTAAGTGACTTTCTCAGGGTCACACAGCTGGGAAGTGTCTGAGGTTAAATTTGAGCCCAGGACTTCCCATCTCTAGGCCTGGCTCTCAATCCACTGAGCCACCTAGCTGCCCTCTACCAATTGTTTCTTAATTGCCAAAGCAAATATCTTTTTTCTTAAACCTTATCCTTCTTGACATTTCCTTAACCTTTGATATCATTGATCACCCTCTTCTCCTTGAACCTCTTTTCTCTCAGTTTTCTGTGACTCTACTTAATTCTTATTTTCCTTCTCCCTATTTTTTCTATTCCTTCTTGGTCTCCTTTGCTGGACCTACATCTAGGACATGTCTGCTTAAGGGAGGGTGTCCTTCAGTGCTCTGTCCTGGGATCTCTTACCTACTCCTTCTTTGCTGTTTCATTAGGTGATCACATCAGATAAATGGAAAAATAATGATCAACTCTCAGTGAATAACCTAAATTTTCTTGGTGAAGCAATGTTCTCATCAGAGAGGGTGGGTGGGAGGGTGAATTGGAATAAGTTTCAGGAGGGATAAAAAATGTTTAGAAACACTGATGTGCTGAGAGAAATACAGAATTCATTAGGGAGGTATAAAGTCTTGCCTTGATATTGTGAGGATCCAGTTGAGATTAGTCAACATTAATTTCGAGTGCATCTAGTCTGTATAGTTTTGTAATTGTCTCCAAAGAATTTCAGCAGCAGGCGTAATCCAAAACTGAGGTTTAGAGCAAACTACTGCCTTATACTTTTCTTTTTTCTTTTCTTTTTTTTACATTCTTCTCCCTGCCTCTCAATTCTAAGGCAGAAGATGGTAAGGGCTAGGCAATGGGGATTAAGTGACTTGTCTCAGGTCACAGAGCTAGGAAGTGTCCAAGGCCAGATTTGAATCCAGAATCTTCTGTCTCCAGGCCTGGCTCTCAATTCACTGAGCTCACTAGCTGTCCCCAATACTTTTCTTATTATAGAGTTTAGGGAAGAGAAATAGATATAGATTCAGGAGACCTAGATTTATATTCTGATTTCCATAATTTCTAGCTATATTGTCTCTGACCAAAATTACTTTACTCAATCTCTTTTCTTATCTATCAAAAAAAATTAGAGGTAATAGTTTGAAATGACAAAATTGTTTTGAGGAAAGTTCTTCAAATCCCCTAAAAATGTGAGAAATTAATACTATTTAACAGTGATTAGAACTCCATGCCTGGGGTTGGGAATAATTCTCTTTGTGAGTTCAATGCCAACCTTAGATACTTACTAGCTATGTGACCCTGGGCTGGTATTTTGACCCTGTTTGCCTCAATTTTCCTCATCTGCAAAATGAGCTAAGGAATGAAATGGCAAATCATGCCAGTGTCTTTAGCAAAGAAACTCCATCAAGGTCATTGAATGGCAAACAAATTCATCGCAGTTGACAGGAAGTGAAGTAGCACCTTGTATGTTTGTGTGTGTGTATGTGTATGTGTGATTTGTTTATTTACCTTTATGGATAAACTATATCTTCTTTGAACTATAAAAGCATAATAAAAAAAGTTCTTCCAGCTCTGAATCCCCCAATGTTCTGAACCCCTGGGGTAAGATAGCTCTAGCCTTCTGCTTCTTTTTCAGGTCTCTAGTCTTAGCTTGCAATGTGTAAGTATTTGTAGTTAACAGAACCTTGCTAATAATTTGTCTAATCTCATTTATGGTTCAGAATAATCAAAAATGGAAGGAAAGAAAACTGCAATTCCTCCTCAAAGAAAGCCCAAAAGAAAATGCTATCATGTTAAAATGTAAAAGAAGAAATCAAAGTAAAAATATTGTCCCCTGTCTGGCTATAAATTCATGTCACATCCTATAAGAAAGTTTTTTCTGATCTTTTCCTATCTCTTCCTTCAATAGAAACTGCCCTTTATTATTTCAATTATTTTCTAAAACACATTCATATACTTATATTATAATATTCTTTATTTATGTATTATCCATCAGTAGAGTATAAAGTGCTTGATGGGAAGGAAAATATCTCATGGAAATATTATAACTCTCTTAGAAGCATAGACAGTGCTCTGCACACTATAGTTATTTAACAGATATTATTTAAGATTCTACTAAATCCTTCTGAATGGTTTGAATCTAATGAATTTATACTTAGGAAACCTATTCATTTTGTAGCTAATAACAAAAGGTTAAGAGAAGCTTTATTATCATTATTGGTGATGGTGGTTGTGATAGTAGTAGTGGTAGTAATGATAGTGGTAGTGTAGTGGTAGAGGCATTGGTAGTAGTAGTAGTAGTAGTAATAGTAATAGTAGTAGTAGTAGTAGAGTAGTAGTAGTAGTAGTAGTAGTAGTAGTAGTAGTAGTAGTAGTAGTAGTAGTAGTAGTAATAGCAGCAGGTAGGTGACAAAGTAGATATGGGACTAGGTGGGTCTGGAGTTCAAATCTGACCTTTGCCACATTTGTGTGTGACCCTAGGTAAGTTCCTTTACCATTGCTTAAATAAAAGTAGAGAAGGAAATGGCAAACCACTTTAGTATTGTTAGGGGTAAATTTAGGGGTTTTGACTAATATATTATATTAATGGTTGCCAGGGATATAATTCAATCCCAATAAAAATACTCAAGTCAGTTTGGGAATTTTATGGTGGATTAATTAATATAGAGGGAAGGAGTTAAGAAGAAGAGAGAGGGAGCCTAGCCTGAGTCATGGGGAGTTCAGAGACCTCAGCCATGAGATTTCCTGCAAGATTTAATCTAGCTTGGCTTCCAGCCACAGGGCCTCCTCGGAGATGAGGTAAAGGTAAAAAGGTTAAAAAAGGGTAAAGAGAAAGTTAAAGGGAAAAAAAAGGAATCAGCCTAAACTCAGAGAGAGCTCAGGGAAGATGCCTCACCTGATCCATGCTATTAAGTTTCTCCCAGTTAAAGCACCAACTATATTCATTGCCAAACCTAGACAAGAGCTGCAGGCGTACCAAGATCCTGAGATGCCCAGCATGCTGCCACCAGCCACACTGCTGCTGAACCCAACATCTCTGAGTGAGAGACCCAGAGATCAACGCCTCCGTCACCAAAGAGACTGAGAGAGGAAGTGACACGAAATATATAGACTATTCTTTAAATCACTTCCTGCATCTCATATGTACCAAAGGTCACTTAAGATTAACTTAGGACCGCCCAGAGCCTCTGTCAGTTGATTCTTATTTGTCACTTGCTAGCACATGTCTGTCATGGGTCATCCTCCTCAACACTTAATTCTTAAGTAGGGGTGTATACATTCCTGGTTGATAGACTTAGCAGGATGGAGTAAATCTAAAATTCACAGTATCTTTGCCAAAAAACCCCCATGGATTGTTGGTCCACCAGTGTGTAACACAGAGTCACACAAGACTGAACAAGTAGTGGTAGCAGTAGCAGATTAATTCACAAATGAATGACAAAGAATATCAATTATTAAATATTTCAGTGTGTTTCAATAAATTGATTGATAAACTTTGAAAATTAGGTATAGGAGGTGATTTCAAGGAGATAGTTTGTATGTTTAGGAGAGAAAGACTGATGGATATCCATATGCAAAATGAGGGAAATGAACAAAAGGAAAAAGGAGAAGGAAATACAAAAATGCTAGAAGATATTGAAGGGGATAAGAAGAAAAGCTAACTAAAGGGAGAAAGAGGAAAAACAGAGAAGAAAGGAAGAAGAAGAAATGATAGGAGTTTTAGGGTAATATTTCCTAATCCAACCCTTTTACTTTACACTTCATGAAAACCAAGGCCCATGAAACTAAATAAAATTAAATAAAACTGCATAACTATATATATATATATATATATATATATATATATATATATATATATAATATAATGTAACAAGAGTAGAGGACCTCTGCTTCCTAGACCACCATCTTTTAATGGTTCTTTTCTTACTTCTTAACATAGCTTTTGGGTGTAAGAGCACAAACAACAACAGCAGCAGCAACTACAACAGCAACATGCATTTATATGGTGATTTTAGGAAAGAACACCTTTAAATGAAAAGGAAGTTTGGTATGGAAGCTAGAAAATGAATTTGGATACAGTAATATTGAGTTCAAGTCCTCAGACAGTTACAAACTGAGTGATGTTAGACAAGTAAGTCACTTATCTTCTTTTGAATATGTAAAACGAGAATAATAAAATAATAGAAATAACTTCCTTATAGGGTACCTTCTCTTAAAGGGTAGGTTTGTTTCTTGATCAGCTAAGGTAACATAGTTAAGGCATTTTCTAATTTGAATTATTCTTCATAAACACCCAATTTTATAAATGCTGCAGATATTATTCCCAGTTCATAAATGAGTAAACATAGACTCAGAGAAGTTATCTCCCTTGCTCAGGGCCATGCAAGTTTTCTGACATAGGATCTGAACCCAGGACTTCATGACTCTAAGTTCAAAGATCAATATGTTATTCCACCTGACTCAATCAGTGATTGTCTCTCTATGCAACGACATGACTGAAATGAATAATTATACTCCTAAATATATCTCCCCATCATAAAAATATACTAGTACTGATCAAGTTTTCCAAAGTTTTCACTGGAAACTATTTTGTTACATTTCTGCTATAGGGTACATGACCCTAGCTATGGTCACAAGGAGAAGTGAGAATAGTTACTTTTAAAGTGATCTAAATAGAAAAATGAAGATCCTTCATCTAGAACATGAAAGGAAGATACCTGTGACCATCTGAACCAACTTCTGTCCATTTTTCTTTTCCTTTTTGCACACCTTCATGCCCCATTGCTTCAAAGCACAGTATCTAAAGAGTCATGCACTGTCACACCTTGTTTGCTTTGAATGAACTCAGTACTATGCATCTCCCTGAAGAAATTCTATAACTCCGATATTTCCTGCTTGACTTTGCCCACCTACAGTGTGTAGGCTTTGACAATTTTGAAATAAGCACAATTTTACAGTAAATACTTATCCAAAATTATCCCCTAAACTTTCTGAAATTTGCTAAATGCTAAATGTTTGATTTTAGTCATGGCCTAGTAGACTTTTAGTACAATTTCAGTTAAACTCAAAAATTCAAAATTTTCTCATTCCAGGACTAATAGTCAGATTTGTATTCTATTCTAGATTTTTTTCTCCTTTGGAAATGAATTGAAAGACAGGGGAAGGAACTAGAGACAAGGAATAGATAGAGCTCTTCCCAGTACACTAAATTTCTTATAGATTCTATCTGTAGAAAATGTCAATCTGATGTTGGAAATTACTATATAAAGGATCTAATATTTTTAAGAAAATTTTTAAAATTCTAAAAAGACTTGGTCAAAAATATCCATAGCAACACTCTTTGTAATAGAAAAAAAATGGAAAATGAGGGAATGCCCTTTGATTGGGGAATGGCTAAACAAATTGTGGTATATGTTGGTGATGGAATACTATTGTGCTCAAAGGAATAACGAACTAGGGGAATTCCATGGAGACTGGAACAACCTCCAGGAAGTGATGCAGAGTGAAAGTAGCAGAAAAAGGAGAAGATTGTACACAGAGACGGATACATTGTGGCACAATCAAATGTAATGGACTTCTCTACTAGCAGCAATACAATGATCCAGGACAATTCTGAGGGACTTATGAGAAAGAATACTATTCACATTCATAGAAAGAACTGTGGTAATAGAAACACAGGAGAAAAACAACTCCTTGATCACATGGTTCAATGGGGATATGACTGGGGACTTAGACTCTAAACTATCACCCTAGTGCAAATATTAATAATATGGAAATGGTTCTTGATCAATAACACATTTAAAACCCAGGGAAATTGTTCATTGGTTATGGGTGGGAGGAGGGGATGGAAAGAACATGAATCATATAACCATGGGAAAATGTTCTAAATTAAATAAATAAACAAATAAACTGATAAAAAGTAAATTCTGAAAATTGTGAAAAGATATTTTATTCCAAAACAATTTTAAATTCTAAGTGTCAGGAGAAAAAAAAGATATAGTTCTAATTCTGCTGCTCCTGTTATAAAATCAAATACCTTCTTCCATAAAATGAACATAGATACAGAAGGCTATTCATAGCTCATTTGATGAAACATGAATGGATGAATCACATCTCTTTTAGTATTCAGGAAATTTTAATGGTTCACTTTGCCTCATTCAATGATCTCTCATTATAGGCAAGAAAAATAAAGTATGGCATTCTGTTTTTCTTGGTCAAGAACTGCTTTCTGTTTAGTCTCCTGTGGTCCAATGAATGTTCTGCTAATGGTGAAATATTCATTTAAACAAATGCCTACTAAGAACATTGTACTAGACATTTGGTAGTGTAGGATAGAAAGTATATAATTCAAGATGATAACCTGTATGAGAAAATGATTTTTCCAGGGATGAAACCAAGATGCTGGAGAAAAGGTAGCAACTCTCCTGAGATCTCCCATGTTCTGCTTTGAACAATATAACTTAGAAAATTGACAGGAAAAGTCTGTCCAAACTGAGTGAGAGTGGGGTGCAATGTAGCTCAATAATTCCCTGGCAAGTCAAAATCAAGGTCCCACAATCCAGTGTAGGTCAGCAGTCAGACCCTGAGCCTCTGCACAAGCCATCAGGAAGCCTAGGAGGCAACTGAATCAGCAATAATTGTTTCTAGACCTCTCAAAGGGAGTTAATCGCACAATTGGTGAGAAAGAGGATGCAAAGTCTCCATTTTCTGGCACTGAGTGCAGGACTCTTTTGTATTGCCCATATGTGGATTCAGATCCTTGCCCTGAGCCTCCAGACAAAGACAAATAGAAGCACTAGTTCAATAGAGCTTCAGGCCATAGGGTAGCTGAGGTCTTGGTCATAGTTCAGGGCAGAAAATATTGCTTGTCATCACTGACACTAAAGAGCACTGGCTGGTAGGATAGTAAACACATCTCATAATACATCATATCACCTTGGAAGAACTGGAAATTACAAATTTCCAAAACAAACTCTAAAAATAGCTGCACAAAAATCAACAGCTTGGAATAGTGACCTCTCAACCTTAGGAGCAGAATCCAATTTTAACATGAAGTTAAAAGTCAGGAAAGCCTGGGAAAATGAGCAAACAATAATAACAAAAATAATTTGACTATATAAAATTATTTTGCTGTCAGAGAAAATCAAAACAGAAACTCAGAAGACAAGCATGTCAAAACTGCTACAAACAAATACTCAAAGAAAATTGTGAAGTGAATTCATTTCCAAAAAGAATTCTTGGGAGAGTTCTCAAAAAATGTTGAAAGAAAAAGTTGATAGCTTGGTAAAGGAGGCACAAAAATACTGAAAATAATAATACATTTAAAAAAATAGAATGGGCCAAATGGGAAAAAATTTAGAATAATTCACTGAAGAGAAAACCTTAAAAAGTAGATTTGGCCAAATAGAAAAAGAGGTACTAAATTTCACTGAAGAAAATGATTATTTTACCATTAAGAAGCAAGCAAGTGAAAGCTAATGACTGCAGAGAACTTCAAGAAACATTAAAACAAAATAAAAAGAATGAAAAAAATAGAATAAAATGAAATTAGTAGATGAAAAAGTGAATTATCTCATTAGAAAAATGATGAATCTAGAAATAAGAACAAGGAAAGATCTTTAAGAATTATTGGACTATTTGAAGCCATGACAAAAATAAAAAAGGTCTTCAATATATTAAAAGAATTATGAAAAAAACTGCCCTGATATTCTAGAAGCAGAGGCTAAAATAGAAGTTTAAATAATCCACTGAACATCTCCTGAAATAGCTCACAAAATGAAAACTCCCAGAATATTGTAGTCAAATTCCAGAATTCTTGGGTCAAAGAGAAAATCATTTTGAGGAGTCAGAAAAAGCAATTCAATATTATGTATCCACAGTCAGGATCACACAATATTTTTCAGTTTATATATTATAGAATCAGATGTCCTGGAATATGGTATTCTAGATTGGAAATGAGCCAGGAGTATAACCAAGAAGCTTCTACTTACCCAAATTGAGTATAATCCTTTTAGGGGGAAATGAATATTTGATGAAATAGAGGACTTTGAAGTATTCCTGAAGAATAGATCAGAGCTGATTATAGCTGTCCACTTAGCTGCTTGTAAATTATACTCTAGATTCTTTTTTTAAGACAATCTTATAAATTAAAAGAAGCTTAAATTTTAAAATTGGGGATTTAATATTTAAACTTAAAAAATTAAAATTTAAAATTTGGGTAACAGTTTTATAGGGAAAAACTCAGTTTTCTCCCTACAAATGAGAGGGAAAGGGGAAGTTATTTAATACTTGTCTTTGGCCAAAATCTTTCAGAAATCATAATAACTGACAGGTAGCTAAATATTATTCAAGGATTCTTAAATATTTCCCCAATTACTTGTAGATACAATTTTTAATAATCATAAAAGAAGACATATATAGTTTATAAAAGAAAATAAAAAACTTATGGAGTAAATAAAGTGAAGAATGCTAGGCTCCTATATACATTCAGACTCTGTCAGTTCCTCCTTTGGCAATGGCTAGCCTTTTTAATCATTAATCCCTTGGAGTTGTCCTGGAACTGTGTAATACTGATAATACTTAAGCCATTCACAGATGTTCATCACACATTATTGCTGTTATATGTACAAGGTTCTTCTGGTTCTGCTCACTTCACTTTGCATAGCTTCATGTAAGTCTTTCCATGTTTTTTTTGTGATCATCCTATTTGTCATTTCTTATGTCACAAAACTATTCCATAACAATCTTATACAACTTGTAAGCCATTCTGCAGCTGATTAACATCCTTTAAATTTCCAATTAATCACCCCAAAAAGAGCTGCTATAAATATATTTATACAAGTAGGTCCTTTCTCTCTATCACTAATCTCTTTGGAATGCAGACATAATAATGGTATTGCTATATCAAAGGGTATGAACAATTTTATTGTGCTTTGGACATGGTTGCAGATTGCTGCTCAGCATGGTTGTATAAGTTCATAGCTCTACCAATAATGTATGTATGTATATATGTCACATTAGGCAACCTGATAGATGTGAGGTGGTAATTTGAGTTGTTTTAATTTTCAGTACTTTAATAATGATTTGGAGCATTTTTTCATATCACTAAAGTTGTTTTAATTTCTTTAATTTAATGTAGTTCAGGTATATCTATTTTACATCTTGTACTATTCTCTATGTCTTGTTTGATCATAAATTATTCCCTTATCCATAGTACTGACATGGAAACCATTTTTTTTTGCTCTCCTGATTTGTTTATGGTATCATCCTTTATTTCTAAATCATGTATTCATTTTGAGTTTATTTTGGTATATGGCATGAGATATTAATAGGAATGGTACTGTATTATGTCAAAAGCTTTTTCTATGTCTATTATTCAGAGTCTATTACTATGCCTAGAGCTGAAGTAAGAGAACATTTGGAGGGAAAGGAAGGTGATGGGGAGCTCACAGGGGAAACAGAAGTGAGATCAACAATGTTTCTGAGAAAACAGGACTAATTTTCCTATGGTCCCCCATTGAATCTATAACTATACCCATGACACTTCAGTAAAAAATGAGTCCCATGTAAAACAAAAAGGTGTTAATGAACTCAATATAATTATAAATTTATAACTGGAAATAAAACTTTAGTTGTCATAGGATCATTGTTTTTCCTTTGCTTGTTTCTTTTTTTTTAAGTGTTTAGAAATGGAATTGACTGAGAAGGTATAGAAAGAGCAGATGGAACAAGACATTTTGCTCAATCCACATCATATTCTCCCCTAGCATATCAAGGGTCCCTGGGTATTAAGTCACAAATTCAATGATACATATCTGTAGAGAAGATATCCAGCAGAAGATATCCTTCCTAACTCTCAACCTTACAGGTCTTTTTACCCTCAATGAAGTCTTTGGGAATTTCATGTGGGGAGTACTATCAGTGACAGAGGAGTTCTGATGTCCAACTGTGGTAGTTCCTTATAGGATGTGAGGAAGAGTTATATTGATTCTTATAGCCACTTTTCCAAGGGGGCTGGGGTTGGGCTGTAGGTTATAACTATGAGATTAGAAAATTAGACTATTTCTTCACATATATCTCTAGGAAACAACCAGAGGTATACTGGCAAATTAAAAAAAAATCATTCTCCAAAAATGTACATACAAAATTAAAAATTTATAGAATTATTAAAATGGCATCCATACATTTTTAATTTAGATAGTCAACAAAAATATAAATCATAGCCCTGAACTCATTGTTAGAATAAGCTATGATGAGATACAACAGACATCTTCCGAAGTTACAAATACCTCCTCCCAAACTCCCAAACAGATCCATGTAATGGCCCAAAGCTAACTCATGAAATGTAGGAGAGGGAAGAGACACAAAAATTTTTCTCCTTAAAAAAAAAAATATATATATATATATACATATATATATACATACATACATACATACATACATTTCCCACAGCTCCCTCTATTTATTTTATGTTGGCCTTTGAATTCATTATCATCATTTTTATACCTATTGTTATTATAATTAAACTTGTATAGGTGAAATTCCTTTAAATGTTATGGGGATGTTATAGGGATTCAAAGAAGTTATATACTTTAACTTTGCCTTTGTGGTTCCTAAAATAAACAGCTCAGAGGTGTCATGATTATCCTTCTTTTGAAAACAGACAAACCATAAATTTAAGCCCAATTCAGGAAAGCTAAGTGATCAGCCCCTGCCCTTATATGTTTACAGTGGTGAGTCATACATATCCACATATCCTTATGCATCTATTACTATGAAGCATAGTAATTCCTTCTACATTTGACTTATAATAATAATAATAATAAAAAGAAAATTCTTAATCTGTTTGATACAATGAGGTATCATTATAAATAGATTTAGTATTTAATATGTAGAAGAATATAAAAAAAACAATGAGTGCTGATAATGTCTTAATAGATATTTAAATTTTTATTAACCTTAGTTTCTATTTTAGCATTGATTCAATGACAGAAGAAAGGCAAGAGCTAGGAAATCAAGTTAAATGATATAATATGGGTCATAAAACTAGGAAATATTTATATATTTTTAAGGTTGTCACAGAGAGAAAATCATTCAAAGAAATTGAAAAATGCCTTTTGACAGGGCACTTAGGTAAGATATGTACTATAGTTAGACCTACAATACTTAACAATTGGTTTCCCTAAATAAATCTATGCTATATTAGGGTGGTGTTGGGGATGGGATGAGATGGATTAAATTGGGTCAGTGTGGCATTTAAAAGAGTGGGATGCCATAAACTGTAAGAATTAAAAGGAGTATAGAGTGGATGCCTTAAACTGTAAGAGTTAAAATGGTGGAAGATATAAATTGTAGTAGATATAAGAGTGGGTGAGTAAATTGTGACCACAGAAAATATGTTTTCACTACAGTGTTTTGTTTTAAATCAAATATAAGGTGGTCGCCAGGGAAAATATTCCCAAATATGAAATATAACAAGTCAACTGGGTTTTATAGAGATTTTTAAGTAATAATACAATGAGGAATTAAAGAGAAAGAGAGAAAAAGGAAATAATGAGAAAAGGATAGGCCAGCCAGGGCACCCCTGGCCAACCCAGGCCTAAGCCCTTAAGAGAAAGATCAGTCAGTCCTTAATCACTCACCATAAGATCTGTCCAAGCAAGAATATAGACACCAGTTCAGCCAGCCATCCTTCTTCAGAGAGGGATTCTTCTGATTGTCCTCAAGAGCCTCTCCCAAGAGACTCCTTAGAGAACTGATCCAGCCAGAGTCCTCCTCAAGGGACCTTCAGTCAGAGACTGTCCCAGCCAGAGTCCTCCTCAAGGGAGTTCCAGCCAGAGACCCTCCTTAGAGCCTGTCTCTCCAGAGAGATTTTTCAACAGTCTATCTTTTTTCTTATATAGCGGGTTTTCTCTTATGTTACCTCCCCTAAGTTCTTCCATCTACCAATCACAGTAGATGTTTTCCAAAGGACAGCCCATTCTGAATTCACATTTTGTTATCACCTTCTTAATTCACATCTTGCTCTCAGCTTTTCTGGGTAGACTAAAACTTCTGAGTAATTCACATCAGGAAAGCTCTGAGTAAGTTTTCACCCCTTTGCTCCTTGTAAGTTCACAAGTTGCCTGACCTTTATAGGTACTTAGCACCCCATTGTATTAATTCTAAAAATAGGCATGGCTTAAAGAACTTTTTGCCTCATTATAAGTATGGGTTTAAGTACTTTCATTGTTTAGCAAGGAGTTTTCTCCCCTAAAGCAGTCCTAAGTACAGGTAGAGTAGAGTTCCTCCCATTTCTGATCCAAGTAGAGTTCTCACTGTCCAAATGGGGAATGTTCCCAGTAGGGAATTGTTCCAATGGAGGATTCCCCAATGTGGAAATTTTTAACATTCACAAGTCTGAGAAATTTCAAGATTCACAGTCAGTAACAAGTTACACCTTGGGCTGAAGGCCAATAGTTACCTCTGACCAGGGCAGAACCTTGTTTGAGAGCAATACACAGACCACTCAGTAGTTGTAATACTGTAATAAAGTAATTTAATTTAATAGGGAAAGGTTAAAAGGGAAATAGGATAACCTTGATGTTAATTTTCACTATCTAAATTCCCCCATATCTCAATGTCACCCCACAGAGAGTCTTCAAAGAGTTGGTTGGACTACTCTAATCCCTCTCCTCACTTTCCAAAAAAATCCCAGTCCCTGCTCTGGCTAATCTGCATTCAACCACCCTTAGTTGGTATTAAAGGTCTGTGGGAAGTTTGGCAGGGCCCAGGGAGGGTCCTAGATCCAAACTGGACCCAGAACTCCTCTTAGTGCAGACAGCTGGTTGAGGATCACAAGGTTCTTCTCCAAGGGAAATACAATAACCAGATAATAATAAGGCAGCAAACAGGAAAGGACAGTAGGATAGGATCAGCCGCCCAAGAGCCAGCTTCTCTTCCCAGGTATACCCAGAAAGAGCTAGCTCAAATAGTCCTTGAGATCTTGCTCAGCCCCCCTTTTTCAGCATTCCAAAATTCTTTCCCTGTTGGTCTCATGCCTCTATCCTCTTGCAAACTTACATTTTCTTATTAACCTTATCTTTTCTTTATAACAATGCCAACTAATCTGTAAAAGATTTGAACTCTGACTAAATTGTACAATTTAAACTTCTCATGTGGTTAAATGATTATTAAAACATTATTATTATTGTTATTTTACTTTAATTTATTTTTTCTCTTTCATGTATCTACATTCTTGAAGATTAAGAAAAGGAAAGCTGGAAATGAATTAATTTACAAATATTACCATCAACTATTTGTACTCTTTCAGGAAAATGAAAGTAATGATATTCTGTTTTTCCTAATCACTATTGCTTTGTTTTATTTTTATTAGATTTTTGCCTTAGAAAGCCTTTATTATATTTGTATTTATTTGCATTGCTGAAAGATCTGCTTTCTCTCCTAATAGAGTATCTTGAAATCACATACTAAGGAAACACTTAAGAAGCTACTAAATGCTTAGGCAAGTATTGGAGACTCACAGGGCTACCAAAAGAAAAATCAGACACAGTTCTTGCCTGTTAAGAATGGATAATAGAAGCAAACATACACAAAGCTGTAAAAAGCAAGTAAGTGTATAAACTGTTAATTCAAATGCTAAAAAGCAGTGAGAATAAGAAGAAATTCCAATCCAGTTTATATGATCAGGGAATGTTTTCTTGAAGAAGCTAAACTTAAGTTGGGTTTTGGATGGATAACATTTCCTAGAAAAGGAACAGGAATATAATAAACAACCAACAAATATTAAGTGCCTTATATGTGATAGGTATAAACTAAACTTTTAAAAAACACAAATTCCAAAAAATAGTATTTGCCTTATAAGAGCTCAAAGGGGGAATAGGGGTGCACCTGGTGGCTCAGTGGACTGTAAGCCTAGCTTAGGGATGGGTGGTCCTGAGTTCAAATTTGACTTTAGACACTTCCTTATTATCTGGACAAGTCACTTAATAGCCATTGTCTAGCACTTGGAATCAAAATATATTTATTGATTCCAAGATGGAATGTGAGGATTTTTAAAAAAAGAAATTTTATAGTCAAATACAATTAATAACATGATGAAAACTATTTACTAAAAAGATTTATACAAAGATAAATATAGATACAAAACATAAATTAGAGATACTCAAAAGAGGGAAAGCAATAGAATTAAGAGGAATCAGAATAGGCATTTTATAAAAGGCAGGACTGTAGCTGGGACCTGAAGGGATCCAGGGTCAGGACAAGGAGGAAAAGAACTCAAGATGTGAGAAGGGGCCCATGAGAGCTGGGTGATGCTGTATGGTGTCTGAAGAACAGGAAGGAGGTCAATATCACTGAATGACAGACTATATCAGGGGTGACTTTGTTATAAGAAGATTGGGAAGGTAATGAAGATCTCTGAATGCCAAAAACATTTGATTTTATATTTGGCAGAGGCAAAAGATTTTATATTTGTTTCTGGAGATAATCAAGAGACAACAGAGTTTACTGAAAGAGGTGCGTCACCATTTGTAATAAAAGATGAGAAACAAAACTGATGGTCAAAATTGAGAAATAGGAAATAAATCATGGCATATAAATAAAAGGCTACAAATATAAAATTTTGCATTTAGAAAGATCAGTTTGAGAGCTGAATAAAGGACAAAGTGAAATGAGACAAGAAGGTAGACCAATCAATAAGCTATGGCAATATTACAGAGAAGAGGGAAGAAGGCCTACAGCAGTGGGGTGGCAATTATCAAAGGAGCCATGAAGGTAAAACTGACAGGACTTGGCAACTCTATAGGAAGGAGTAAGAGAGTTCATGGTATTTCATGTATAGATATAAATGTGAGGAAAGGCATGGAGGTAGTTTGGTTTGGATAAAATGTGTGATATAGGAAAATAAGTTTGAAAATTTCCCTTGAATCCAAATGATGGAAACCCTTGACTGTCTGGATATTTGCCAAATAATGGAGATCCATTAACTTTGTTATATTCATCTGGAAGCATTGTGAGTGGCCTGTTGGAAGAGGAAGTAGCACAAAGGCCAAAATCAAATGAAAATATAATTGCTCAGGAACTTTGAAAAAGGAACAGAACAGAACATAATCTTGAATAAAGTTGATAACAGACTAGGACTCAATATTCTCTAGTATCTTTAACAATAGACACATGATTATTGAAAAACTAAAGCCTAATTTAAGTCTTTTATTGACTTTAATATGCATAGTTCATAGTTCACTTGTTTGTCTCTTTTATAACACCAAGCTGGGGCTTGAAAGTACATTAATATACCTTTCATTAAAATAGCAACTTAATGAATGCTCAAGTCAATCTGTTTTTCTTCAATGATTGGTTATTAAGTTTTCTAAGCCCAGAATCATCAGCTAGCCAGTTCTGAACTAAAAGGTCAAAATAAAATGATCAAATATTGCATTGCAAATAACCCATTACACTATAGTAGGAATGCTTAACCATTTTCTGGGTGTGTTATGAATCATATTTAAATATTCTTTGAAATTAAAAAGAAAATTATCATATAATAATGAATTACTTTTTAAACACACTAAATGATAATATACATTTAAAATACAGTAGAAATAAAGTTAAATTTCATTTTGAAAAACTGATTGTGAAGGTTGTAGTTGTTTCTCTAAAATACTAACATTAAATTGTGGGATGGTCTTTGACTAGATAGCTTTCATGCAAAGTTTGACAGGCAATTGATTTCAGTTTTTTTTTTATTTTGACTGTTAACAAGAATCAAAAATCCCCAGGAGTAGCCTTCTCTCAAAGAATAGAAAATTAACCAGAATTTTCTGGAGGCTATTCTACTTCAGTAACATTTTTGTCTTTGGCTCAATTATTTTTTCATCAGATCAACATCTTTGTTACAATTGGTATCAGAAAAAAAAATCATTGTGAATCTCGTGGTTTAACTTCAGTGCCATCACAGTGGATGTAAGTTTTGGAAGAATTATGAAGGGTTTCTAGGTTTTTGCAGATTGCTCTTTTCAAAGAAATTGACAGAAAATTTCACTTCTTAACTCCACCTCTATAAAGCACTGCTAGCAGTTGAAAAGTTGTGAGGGCTGTCCTCTGTGTCTGCTCGACCAACTCCTGCCTCCACTTGTGCCCTGTCCCAGGCCTTATTTGTCTGTGCCTCCTCCACTCTGCTGAGCAATAGTGACCAAGCACAAGGGCCAATCTGAACCTGAGGTGAAGCAGAAGCTGCTGGACTTGGGGTCCTTTCTCTCATGATCCTATTGGATGGCAGTGTCACAACCCAGTGCTCAAGACCAAGGTGGCATCCTGAGGGGATGAAGCTACTGCTGTAGGTGCAGTCTTAGTCCAAGCTAATCAATCCGGAAGAAGTGGGGAGAACATCTTTTCCCCTGGGGAGAATGGAGAGAATCATCTTTATCTCAGTTCACACAGCCTTTGTCTCCCCAGCTCCACAGGGATGATTTGGTGAAGAGGGGACCAGTGCCAGGAGGAAGGGGCTACCAACTCACCTACCCCTCCTATTATATGGGCACAGGGCATCTGACAATAAGACTAGTGTACGTCCATCACCTGCTCTCTGCATGAGGGCAGGGTGGTCTACTCCTGTCCTACCCCCTCTTGTTTGAGAGTAGGGCATAATCATTCATATGCAAAAAACTGCCTGAATATATTTTCAGTATAAAAGGTGGCAATTTGGCAAATGTTATTTGATATTTTACTACAGTTACTCTAAACTTTGTTTTTAAGTACTATATAGACAGATTTTCATGTCAGGAGATAAAGATTAACAATGTTCGGAAGGTGTTTTTTTGGCTCATCTAGCATCAGGTAGAGCTGCTGAATCAATTCCTGTGTGTGTACAAGGTCCACCAGTCTTTGCCTGAACTGGATTAGAGGCCAATTTTTTGGAGAGGAAAGGGTTTGAAGAATGGCAGTTCAAAGATTTTGATGACTAGTATAGTAAGATGGAAAAAAAAAATCTCTTATCACTGGTTTATGTTAAGGGTTTAGTGCTTCCTTTCAAGGTATCATGGTGTATCAAGCCATTTAATTTAGCCCTTATAACATAATTAAGGGCTTTTTAACAAATCCAAAGGAAATCCTCTTTCTTGTGTCATTTTTCAATGCTAAAATGGTGACAACCTGCTCTGGAATATTATCCTGTCCCTTTGACACAGTCAAAAAGCTTATGATAATGTAGAACAGTGAGGATGCGTTCCAAGACAAGGGAAACACTCAATACTTTTATTGAGTCAATTTAGAAAATTATTCCTTGGTTAAAAGCATCAAATTATTTCCATCCTTCCCCTGACCCCACCCTTCCCATAGCTGACCTGCAATTCCACTAGGTTTAAATGTGTCCTTGCTCAAAACCTATTTCCATGTTGTGGATGTTTGCACTAGGATATTCATTTTGAGTCTACATCCCCAGCCATATCCACTCAAAACATATAATAAAGCAATTGTTTTTCTTCACTGTTTTTACTCCCACAGTGTTTCCTCTGAATGTGGATAGTGGTTTTTCTCGTAGATCCCTCCAAGTTGTTCAGGATCACGGCATTGCCACTAATGGAGAAGTCCATTACATTTGATTGTGTCGCAGTCTCTGTGTACAATGCTTTCCTGATTTTGCTCTGCATCAATTCCTAGAGGTCATTCCAGTTCCCATGGAATTCCTCCACTTTATTATTCCTTTGAGCCATCACCATGTACCACAATTTGTTCAGCCATTCCCCAATTGAAGGACATCCCCTCATTTTCTAATTTTTTGCCACAACAAAGAGCGCAGCTATGAATATTCTTGTACAAATCTTTTTCCTTATTATTTCTTTGGGGTACAAACCCAGCAATACTATGCTTGGATCAAAGAGCAGACAGTCTTTTAGTGCCCTTTGGGCATAATTCCAAATTGCCCTCCAGAATGGTTGGATTACTTCACAACTCCACCAGCAATGCTTTAAACTCTACCATATCCCCTCCAGCATTCATTACTGTATTAAAAAAAGATAAAAGAGGCAAGTTTGTATCCCAAGGGAAGTTTGGACTTGCGGTAGGGAGAGGGGGAAAGAAAGGAGAACCCCCTTCTAAAAGTGGGGTTCAGGGGAGACAGCAGATGTAATGGGTTGGCTCAGAGAGAGGAGAGGGGTTTTGAAGATTTTCCCCCTTCTACTTTCCCTCCCTAGTTAAAGCTGCTCTCCCCAATTTGCTCTTTTCCCTCTTGTCCCCTCTCCATTACTCGAGACCAAAAGGTCTCCCCTTGATCTGTTCACTCACACTCAGCTTGGGGAACAGATAATTTTTAATATTAACTCAATCAGGTAATACAAAAGAATAACGGGCAGAGATGAATAAGAAAAGGAAAGTGGGGAAAGGGGGTCCCTGTCTCTAAACCCTTTCCCCTCCCTCCTCGACTTTGGAGGGAACTCAAATCTTGGCAGCCTGAGCCCCCTGAGAGAAAATCAGGTTTATTCAACCCTGTGCAACAGGAGCTGAGGTAAAGTCTGCTATGATTTCTCTTCAGAAAGTCCCTTCAATTGGTTAGGGGTAATAAAGTGTTAGGGGTAAAGATTTCCAGTCACCAGCAGGAAAAATGGGTAACCCTCAAAAGAAAATCTTTTTTTACATCTTATCTCTTCAGCTTCTCAAGACCAAGAGATTTTACTGCTCTCCCAGCCAGAGTCTTCTCCTCCTCTGTATTCCACTCCTGGGGTCCCTCCCCCATCAAGGTGATCAATTTCACACACTCTTCAGTCTGGCACATTTCTCTAGTTCCAGTCTCTGTCACATTACTTTCAATTGCTGTCATGTTAGCCAATCTGCTAGGTGTGAGGTGATACCTCACAGTTGCTTTTATTTGTATTTCTATGATGATAAGAGATTTCGAACACTTTTTTTCATGTGTTTATTAATAGTTTTGATTTATTTTACTGAATATTGTCTATTCATGTTCCTTGCCCATTTATCGATTGGAGAATGGATTGATTTTTTGTACAATTGATTTAGCTCTGTATAAATATGAGTTAATAGAATTTTGTCAAAGGTTTTTGTTATAAATATTGTTTCCCAATGTGTTGCTTCCCTTCTAATTTTGGTTGCATTGGTTTTGATAGGACAAAAACTTTTAATTTGATGTAATCAAAAGTATTGATTTTACATTTGTGATTTTTTTTTTTTAGCTCTTGCTTGGTTTTTAAAGTCTTTCCTTTCCCAAAGTTCTGACATGTATACTATTCTGTGTTCACCTAATTTGCTTATAGTTTCCTTCTTTATATACAAGTCATTCACCCATTCTGAGTTTATTGTGGCGTAGAGTGTGAGATGGTGATCCAAACCTAATCTCTCCTATACTATCTTCCAATTTTCCCAGGACATTTTATCAAATAGTGGATTTTGGTCCCCCAAAATGGGATGTTTGGGCTTATCATAGACAGCCTTACTGAGGTCACTTATCCCAAGTCTGTTCCACTGATCATCCTTTCTGTCTCCTAGCCAGTACCATATTGTTTTGATGACCACTGCTATATAGTACAATTTGAGGTCTGGTACTGCTAGAGCTCCTTCCTTCTCATTTTTTTCATGATTTCCCAGGATATCCTGGATTGTTCTTCGAAATAAACTTTGTAATTTTTTTTTCTAATTTAGTAAAAATGTTTTTTGGTACTTCAATGGGTATGACACTAAATAAGTAAATCAATTTTGTTAGAATTGTTATTTTTATTGTATTAGCTCATCCTACAAATGAGCAGTCAATGTTTTTTCCAATTGTTTAATTTAGTTATAATTCTGTGGAGAGTGTTTTGTAGTTGTGTTCATATAGTCCCTGTGTTTGTCTCAGCAGATAGAGTTTTTTATATTGTCTATGGTGATTTTAAACTGAATTCCCCTTTCTAATTCTTGTTGATGAGATGTGTTGGAAATATATAGAAATGCTGATGACTTATGTGGGTTTATTTTGTATCATACAACTTTGCTCAAGTTGTTGATTATTTCCACTACCTCTTAACTTGATTATCTAAGATTCTTTAAGTAAACCATCATATCATACACAAGGAGTGATAGCTTGGTCTCCTCATTGCCTATTTTAATACCTTCAATTTATTTTTCATCTCTAAATGCTACTAATAGTGTTTCTAGTACAATGTTAAATAATAGAGGTGATAATGGGCATCCTTGTTTCACTCCTGATCTTATTGGAAAGGCTTCTAGTTTATCCCCATTACAAATGATGTTTGCTGATGGTTTTAGATATATACTGTTTACTATTTTTAGGAAAGGCCCTCCTATTACTATATTTTCTAGTGTTTTCAATAGAAATGAGTATTGTATTTTGTCAAAGGCTTTTTCTGCATCTATTGAGATAATCATGTGATTTTTGTCAGTTTTCTTCTTAACATGGTCAGTTATGTGGATGGTTTTCCTAGTATCAACCATCCTTGCATTCCTAGTATGATTCATACCTGGTCATAATGAATAACACTTGTGATCACTTGCTGGAGTCTTTTTGTCAGTATTCTATTTAAGATTTTTGCATCTATATTCATTAGAGAGATTGGTCTGTAGTTTTCTTTATCTGTTTTTGACCTGTCTGGCTTTGGAATCAGTACCTTATTTGTGTCATAAAAGAAATTTGGTAGAACTCCTTCTTGCCTAATTCTGTCAGTTAGTTTGTATAATATTGGGATTAGTTGTTCTTTGAATGTTTCATGGAATTCACTTGTGAATCCATCTGGAACTTGGGAGATTTTTTAAAGGGAGTTCTTTGATGACTTGTTCAATGTATTTTTCTGATAGGGGGTTGTTTAGGTAATTTATTTCTTCCTCTGTTAGTCTAGGCAATTTATATTTTTGTAAATATTCATCTATATCACCTAGATTGCCATATTCATTGCTATATTTTTAATGATTGCCTTAATTTCCTCTTCATTAGAGGTGAGGTCTCCCTTTTCATCTTGGATACTGTCAATTTGGTTTTCTTCTTTCCTTTTTTTAAATTAGATTTACCAGTACTTTGTCTATTTTATTTGTTTTTTCAAAGTACCAGCTTCTAGTCTTAATTATTAAATCAATAGTTATTTGACTTTCAATTTTATTAATGTCTCCTTTGATTTTTAGGATCTCTAATTTAGTCTTCTTCTGAGGGTTTTTAATTTGTTCACTTTCTAGTTTTTTAATTTGTATGCCCAATTCATTGACCTCTGCCCTCTCTAATTTCTATTGTTTCTATGATTTTTTTCTTTAACCAATTCTGGAGAATCGTATTGTTTAATTTCCAATTAATTTTTGATTTGCCTCTCCTTGTACCCTTACTATTTATTATTGGCATTGCATTGTGATCTGAAAAGCTTGTATTCATTATTTCTGCTTTTTTGCACTTGTTTGCAATGTTTTTATGCCCTAGTAC
This sequence comes from Monodelphis domestica, assembly GCF_027887165.1. Taxonomy (NCBI): domain Eukaryota; kingdom Metazoa; phylum Chordata; class Mammalia; order Didelphimorphia; family Didelphidae; genus Monodelphis; species Monodelphis domestica. Next base: position 116,046,052 of record NC_077230.1, on the reverse strand, counting down.
ATGGTCAATCTTTGTGAATGTGCCATGTGCTGCTGAAAAGAAAGTGCATTCCTTTTTGTCCCTATTTATTTTTCTCCACATATCTAGTAACTCTATTCCTTCTAAAATTTCATTCACTTTACCTATTTCTTATTTATTTTTTGGTTTGATTTCTCTTATTCTTATAGAGGAAGATTCAGATCCCCCTCTATTATAATTTTTCTATCTATTTCACCCTTGAGCTCCACTAATTTCTGTTTTAGAAATTTGGATGCTATGCCACATGGTGCATACAGGTTGAATACTGATATTTCCTCATTGTCTATACTGTCTTTTATCAGCATGTAATTACCTTCCCTATCTCTTTTAAATAGATCTATTTTTTCTTTGTCTTTGTCAGATGTCATGATATCAACTCCTTCCTTCTTTTTCTCAGTTGATGCCCAATAGATTTTGTTCCATCCCCTTACCTTTACCCTGTGTATGTCTATGATCCTCATGTGCATTTCTTGTAGACAGTATATGGTAGAGTTTTGGTTTCTTATCCACTCTGCTATTCACTTGTGTTTTATGGGTGAGTTCATTCCATTCACATTCAGAGTTATGATTACCAGCTGTGTATTTCCAAACATTTTGATTTCCACTCCTAGTCCTGCCCTTTCTTCTTTCACTATTTTCTTCTACTCCAGTGTTTGATATTAACCAGTCCCGTTAATTCCCACCTTTATTTTAATTCCATACCACCCCTCCCTTCTAATTCCCCTCTCATTTTCTTTATGGTCTTTTTAAAAGACCCCTCCACCCTCTCCCTCCCTTGTATTGCCTCCCACCCCACCATTACTTTTGTTACCCTTCTCTTTTTCTATAGGGTGCAAATCAATTCTCTGCCCCAACATAGTTGATTGTTCTTCCCTCTTTTAGTCATTTTCAATGCACGTAAGAATTGAGTATTTCCTATCTCCAACCTCTTTATCCTTCCATTGTTTTGATATGCCCCCCTTCTGCCACGTGCTTCTTTGTGACATGTAAATTTAGCCCATTTTGTTTCTTTTCCCATTTCTCTTAATATTGACCACTTTTTTAACTCTAGTTTTATATACATATATTTACATATATATATATATATATTTATGCATACATATATCTATATACCTATTTATATCTTGGCATTTCCTCCTAAACAGTTTGTCACTGTTCCTTCTAAGTATAATTCTTCTAGCTACACAGGTGATAATAACAATATTTAAGAGTTACCAATGATCTCTTTTCTTATAGGGATACATATTATTTTAACTTATTTGGTCTCTTAAAAAAGTTTTTATTTTGTTTTGTTTTGTTTTCCTTTTTTCCTTTCTTTCTTATTTACCTTTTGATGATTCTCTTGAGTTCTGTGCCTGGGCATCAAATTTTCTGTTCAGGTCTGGTCTTTTCTTAACAAATGGTTAGAATTCTTTTATTTTGTTAAATGACCATACTTTCCGCTAGTATAGTATAGTCAGTTTTGCTGGGTACTTGATTTTTGATTGTAGACCTAGTTCCCTCTCTTTCTGGAACATCATATTCCATGCTTTTCAGTACATCAGTGTTGATGCAGCCAGATCCTGTGTTATCATCACTGTGGATCCATGGTATCTGAATGACTTCTTCTTAGCAGCTTGTAATATTTTTTCCTTGGTCTGATAGTTCTTAAATTTGGCTATAACATTCCTGGGTGTTGTCTGTTGTTGATTAAGTACAGGAGGTGATCTGTGGATTCTTTCAATCTCTAGTTTTCCCTCTTGCTCTAGAATATTGGGGCAGTTTTCTTGGATAATTTCCTTTTAGTATGATGTCCAGGCTTTTTTATTTTCATGTTCTTCCAGTAGACCAAATGATTCTTAAGGTGTCTCTCCTAGAATAATTTTCTAAATCTTATGTTTTGTGAATGAGGTGCTTTATATTTTTCTCCATTTTTTAATTCTTTTGGTTTTGCTTTATAGTGACCTGCTGTCTTGTGAAGTTGCTTGCTTCTAATTGTTGTATTCTGGTTCTTAAAGACTGGATTTCATCCTTTGCATTTTGGTCATCCTTCTCCTTCTGGTCTGATTTTCTTTTGAGGTCATCTTTCATATTTCATCTTCTTTGCCTCATGTTTCATTTTCTTTGCCTCATGTTTCATTTTCTTTGCCTCATTTTCAAGCTGGTTGATTTTGGCTTTCAAGACACTATTTTGAGTTTCCAGATGATTTATCTTAGTTTTTCAATTTTTTTCCCAGTTGTCTTCAGCCTCTCCTAATGGTCTTTTGAATTATATTTTGAGTTGTTCTAAAGCCTGTATCCAATTTGTTGGTGTTCTTTTTTCTTTCTTTTTTTTTTTTTGCTTTGTGTTCCCTCATCCTACTCTTTTCTGTTTGCTCTTTGTTCATTGCCTGTATAGAAGCTGTCAGTTATAATTTCTTTTTTCTTTTTCTGTTGTTTGCTAATATTTACCCTTCTTTACTCCCTGAAGTTGCCTGCACTCTTGCTCCTCTCAATTTTTTGTTGGATCTGTGGGCTTTTCTGTCAGCCTTCACCCTCTGAAATTACTCAACAAATCTCTCAGTTAAATCTGCGGGGGAGTGTTCTTGGAGCTTGAACTTCCCTGCTCAATGAAGGCTTTGATGGGATTAAGTCCAGCTGGGTTGAACTGGATGTGTCCTGAGGCCAAAACCTCCTGAGGAGGGAGACAATATGTAGTGTTTCCACTGTTGCAACTAGGCTGTCCACTCTGCATTCTGAGCTTCTTCTTTAACTGCTTCCCCACTGCCTGTGTTCAATGCTCTGAGCCTGGCAAAACTTTGCCCGCTAAGTATTTCCTCCAGACCATCACCCTTACTTGCCCAGTGGTTCCAGCTACCATTGGATGCGTAGTGCTCTAGGTTGGGGAGGGGCTTGGGACCTTCCTTTTTTCCCCTTAAACTGGAGTGTTCTCAAATTCAGGTTTTGGGGGGGGGGCTTACCTTTTATGTGAGTCCAGCAGGAAGGTTCCTTTGGTCTGTCTTGTTGTTAGTTTTGATTTTCAGTCCCCTACGAGCATTTAGTTTGTGTTCGGTAAGAAAGAGTTTTCAGAGGTCTGTACTTTCGCTGTCTCTACATGGCCATATTTACTCTGACCCTCTCTTTGCCACCATGAAAACAGCTGCTATCAATAATATCATACAAATACCTCCCTTTCCCTTTCCTTGGATCTCATTAGAATATAGATATAGTGGTGGTATTGCTGGGTCGCAGGGTATACACATTTTGCCATCCCTTTGCTGGTCCAAATTGTTCTCTAGAATGGTTAAACCAGTTTTCAATTATACTAATAATCATTAGTATCCCTATATTTCCATATTTCTTCCAGGATTTGTCATTTTCCTTTTCTATAATGGTAACTAAGCTGATAGGTATATCTTAGAGTTATTATAATTTGCATTCTCAAATTAATAGTGACTTATTAAATTTCTGAAATTTTTTTTATTTATTAAATAGGTGTATTTTTTCCATCTCTTTTTCTTTTTAGAACAAAGGGAAACTCCTCTGGATAAGGGGTCTGGACATCAGTTAGAGATTCAGGTTTATATTATGAGTAAGGTAGCTTAAGTTGTTCAAAGTCACAGGTAAAATAAATAAGCCAGAGGAAGCTCAAATTGAAATTGATAACCTCTTGATGAGTTAGTTAAGGGTAAGTAGGTTTAGGTTAGGATATTTGAAAGCCAGAAGAAATACAAAACCATTACATCAGGCAAAGGTTCACAAGTCAGTTCTAGTCTGCTGGAGAAGAATAAACTCTAACAGTATTGATTGTGCAACATGGAGTCATTTTACATTTGATGAATTCTATTTTTGAGAAATATTTTTGTCAGTGAGCTTTTTACCTCTTTAACTATTTGTCCTATTCTGATATTATGGAGTTATTTTCTTTATTATTTATTTTTGTACCACTTTTATCATTTATCCAATTTTGATTTTAAAGATTTTTTGATTTTTTTGTACCTCTCTTACCAAACTATTTTTTTCATAATTTTCTTGCATTTGCTCTCATTTCTTTTTTCCTTTAATCCTTTAATGATGTAATTTTATTTTGATTTTTTTTAAAAATATCTTTCTTTAATTTATTTTTCTTTAATCTGGGAATGTTTACTGGGCTTTTGTCCAATTTGCACTGTTATTCAAGGCTTCGTTCATAGACATTTTCAAGTCATTGTCTTATGGGTTTGTGTCTTGAACCTCTTTGTTACACTCATAGCTTTTTTAGAGATAGTTTCTTTTTATTGTTGTTTGTCCATTTTTCCAACTTATATATTAACCTTAGACTTTATGTTAAAATTGGATTTTACTCTACAGTTATGGGTGGGGAGGATAGCTGGACTTAGTTTCTGTTCTATTTACAACTCAGTATATACCTGAAAATGTTCTTCTTGTAATCATGAGCTTCTGTAATCATGAGTTCTAGAGAGAATTCTTATCACTAATCCTCTGGTCTGACATCTGGTCCTTACCTAGGTAGGGCCTCTGATCCTTCCTTTACACTCTAAAATTGTTACCTAAAACTGGATATTGGGCAGTAATCTTACCAAATCTGATCTTATGTTCATCACCGACAGGGGCCCCTTGGGATCTTTTTTCTGACCATGTGGTGAGTCCTCTTACCATCCCTTTGTGCTAAATACTCCCAGTGTCACTGTTGCTGCTATTGTCATCACTATTGCCAAGGCCTATTGCTTTTCTTGCTTCCACCATGTTGTCTTTCTGGACAATCCCTACCTTGAGTTTGCTGACCTCTCTTTCTATCCTTCCAATTTTCCTTGGGCCAGAAAAAATAACTTTTTGTGGCTTTTTTGGTTATCATACTCACAGTTTGATTTGACAATGTTTTCTTTTTTTTTTTAATTGTTTAGACATGTACTGGGAGATCTTTCAAAAATGCTCATTTCACTTGAGCATCTTGGCTTATTCTTCTCACCTTCAGTTTTTTTGTTAACATGTAGGACTGATCTTTTGGGCTGACATTGGGCTCTGCCATTGTGCACACTTTCTCCAAAATTCTGAAAGTCAGGAAGTAAATGAAGACCATTCTTAACAATGGATGATTTTGTATACTCAGTGTTTTTTATCACAAAGGCTAGGAAATAAAACAAAAACTCTCATAACAGAGGTGAAAAATATTCTTTTTTACTTTATTTTATTTATTTTATTTTATTTTGAGTTTGTACTTCTAATCTCAGAACTAAACTAAAGCATTTCTCTTCAAAATTGCCGCTGAAGCCAATAACTTTTAAATGGACAAATCTGGCAATTTTTTTCAATCCTTATCATTATCTCATTACAGAATTTATAATGTTGAGGCAGCCCTTTTGAATAATTTCTACTCTCTGCATTTCTGTAAAGATTAAAATTAATATATAATAACTAAATATTATATTTTACAAAGTTTTATTAATAATAACCAAAGCAAAAAGACTGCATGAATTCAGCCTGGTTGCAAGTCAAAGAGAGAGCATGGGAGGAGCATACATCCACTTAAATACCAATAACTTGATCTCGGCAACGTGTAGACACAGGAGAGATTATAGGGAATTTTGGGAAATACTAAGGGCTTCTGGGGAATGAAGTCAAAGTTTCAAATTCTCCATTTATACACATATATATTATTAGAAATTAGCTATAATAGACTTCTGACTATTAATTGAGAATTTTAGAAAGTATACATAATTATTAAGGTTTTTATGTCACTTTATGAAGTAACATTTTTATTAACAAGGGAATTAAGGCATAAAACATAAAATTCAGAAGAAAACTGATATTACTGACATTTTCTATTAGCTGCAATGTAATTACATTATATATTATTAATGTTATTAAAAGGGTGAAATGGAATAATTATAGACAAAAGTTTGAAAGCAAAATTCACAGCATATGAAGATGAAATAAATGATTATAAATTATTTGTCCAATTTAAAAATAAACAAATAATTCATATGAAACGAATGAATATAAAAATACCTAGATTAATAGTACTAAAAGAGACAGGGGAGAGAGGGAGAAGGAGAGACAAAAGGAGAGATGAAAAAAGAGAGAATTTATGTAATGCATTTGAAAAAGCCATGAACTGATTTGAAATGTTGCATTTGTATGTGTGTGTGTTGAGGAAATGTGATCTGTTTAATATATAAGAAGATTGTATTGAATATCCAAAACCAATTACCTTCAATAATATAAACCTTATTTATTACAAAACAAAGAAAACATTTTAACAAATACACCTGTGTAGCAAATATGACACCTAAGTCAAAGAGATAAAACATAGAAGGAAAAATTTAAACCAATATCTTAAATTGCTCTAAATTGGGCAATATTTGCAGACAATAATAAGGTATTATACTAATATTTAAGAGCATAAGGTTTAACTTATACTTGAAATATAATGTGCTTCAGATGATATAATCATTTTTTGCAGAGAGAAACAGGGATAAAATTTTTAAAAATCTGAATCAATGAATAATAGCAATAAATAACATTATATGAAATAAATACATAAAAGAATGCATATTATTAATATAAAAATAAGAGATTAAGGTGACATTTAACCTTTATTTTAACATTACCTAAAATATATGGAACCACATCAATCAAACTACAAAAGTTTCTTTATATAACTTGATAAATCATAGTGAAATTCATTCTTCATGAAAAGATCAAAATAAAAAAAATAAGGAGAGGAATTATTACAATAACTATGAAAAAGGGGATTTAGCAATACTAGATTTAAAATTTTAATTTAGAGGAGTTATCAAAACTATTTGTTACTGGTTGAAAATTACAAAATTCAAACCTTTGAGTAGATTAGTTAAATGAAAACCAGAAGTATTAAAACATAATTTGGCAAAGGAATGAAATTATGTTTGATAACATCAAGAAAATGAATTACTGCACAATGAACTCAATATTCAGCCCAAACTGCAAGGAAAATAGGAAGTCAATTTGTTAAAATTAAGTTTAGGACAACATATCATACTGAATAGCACTATAAACTTCTGATATATATATAATATATATATATATATATATATGAACTCAGCATAAAACTTCATGTCACAAATTAGAGCAGATGGGAAAGTAAACATTTCACAACTATGCCTAGAAGGACAGTCTTTTTCCAACAAGATATAGAAATGATTCTAAAAATAAAATTGACAATTAGAATTATGCAATATTATACAAACAATATAAAACCAAGGAACACTTTAATTGAGAAAAACATTTCTATCAAAATCCTCTGATGAAAATATCATATCAAACCCATATATAGAATTGATATATATCAAAATGATTGCCATAAAAGTTCAAAGTGGTATGTAGAAGGACAATTTAGAAGATATGAACTGACTCTTAAATGGATTAGTATAGTAAAATGGGAGATTTGTTAATATTGCATATGGGTGGTAAAAAAGTAAGTACAAATTTAGAACTAGGAAAATATATGGAGTAGGCAACATATCAGCTGAATAGACCTGAATAACTGTAAAATGGATGATAAAGCTGCACAGGTCATATAGAATGGCATACTGATATCTGTGAGGAAATTTAGAAATCAGCTACTTTTATATTTTTTGTTTTAGACATTAGGAAATTATTGCCAGGCCTATAAAGTGGCTTTTCAAAAAAAAAAAAACAGAAATAATTAGCAGAGATGGGATTGTGTGTTCCCCTTTTTTCTCCTTTGCCATTACAGTCCACTAGAGTTTGATTCTGTAATAGTTTCGAAATATAAAACTATGGAGTTTTAATTTTGTCTTAGAAGCAGAATAAGCCATCATAGATTATACAATAGGGGAACAAGAATATCAGAGTGGTATTTGGGGAAGATTGATCTAGTAATAGAATGCAGGATTAAATGGAGGGAGAAGACAGAAAATGGCATCAGTGAGATAAACGAGGAGTATATTGCAACAGTTTAGGTTCTAAAGTTCTGGATTTCCACTGAAACTGTAATGGAGAAGGTTTGTAGGTGGTAAAAGGAAACAGGATCTAGGAGAGACAGCTGATGTTTAGGTTGTTTTAGAGAGAGGAGCGGGAGTTTGAAGATTTCCCCCCTTCCTAAAGGGTTTCTTCTTAGGAAAATGTCTCTCCCCTTGATCTGTTCACTCACACTGGATTCAAATTTTGCGAAAGGATAACCACTTTAATGTCAATTAACTCAATCAGGGTAATACAAAGGAATGTCTGGTAGGGAAAATAATGGGAAAGGTAAGTGGGGGGATAGGGGGTCCTTTTCTCTAGCTAAACCCCTTTTCCCTCTCTTCTCAAGTTGTGGGGGGGGGAACTCGGGCTTTGGCAGCCTGAGCCCCCTGAGAGATAGGTTGACTGACCCTGGGTTTGGCCCCTTGGCCACAGTTCAGACCCAGTGCTACTGGAGCTGAGGTAAAGTCTGATAGAGACTCCAAATGTCTTTCTCAGGTTCCTTTTTGGTAGTCTTTTCAAATGGGAAATGTTGGGTGGAAGGATTTCCAGTCACAAACAGGAAAAAAGTGGGTACCCCTCAGGAGAAAATCTTAATCAGCCATCTCTCTCAAGCTTCTCAAAACTGAGACCAACTAAAATCCCTTCTGTTTTCTCTCAAAATTCCAGACCTCCTGGGACCCCTCCCCTGTTGAGGTGATCAGTTCCATCAGCTCTTTAGCCTGGCACTTTTCTATGTGCAAATCTCTGTCACAAAACCATCAAAGCACAATAATGGAGATAGATGTGAAAAACATCAATAAGGATAAATCAGCAAGGCTTGCTATCTGCCTAGATATTGGGAATGAAAGAAAAAATAAAGATAAATTCAAATATTCAAGTAAATTAGATGCGGTATATTCTACCACAGAATTTTGCCTTCGAGTCAAAAGGTAGCCAGAATGAAAGTGGTCCATTATAGCCTATAAACAGATGCTACCTGTGCTGTAATTTTAATTGACTTTTCTATAATCTCAACTTTTTTTATTTACTTGAGCAAAATACCACTTTAGCATATTCCAAGAAAATTCATTTCTCTTTTGCATGTGTCAAAATCTTATAAGATTCCTTGAAAGATGTTAACATCAGAGATAAGTTTATTTGATGAATTTCTGATTTTAAAATACCAAAGTAGGCTCAAATGAAGAATATAGCACAAAAAATTTACCATATACATGAGGTTGTCAAAAGAGAAGAGAAATTTCCTATACATGATGAGGTTCTACATATATTCTTCATTGAGGATGGCATTGTTCTGATTGTATCTAGCACCAGGCACATCATTCAAAAAGAGCTGGACTAAGTATGTGACTATGACTTAAATTATATTCTTTTACATATTATATTATGTATTATATTATATTATTTTTAAATATATTTACATATTATATTATAATATGATAATAATTTAGCAGGATTCAAAACAGATTGGTAAGATAGACACAAGCATTGTTGATGAATGGATAGATGTCATCTTGGAGAAGACATCAAAGTAGTACACTGTTCTTTCTTTTCTGTTTAATATTTTTCTTCATAGGAAGAGTATTTGGCAGAATATTGAGATTTACAACAGACATGAACCTAAAAGAAATTGAGTAACATTTGAGATCCCACACAATCTTGAAAGACTGGAAGAGGACTTACAACAATAAATTAAAATAACTATTAGGGGAAAATTTATAACCTTGCTTCTGTATTCTTAATATCAAATACAAAAAAAGGGAAGTAGAACAGGGTCTGAGGAATTTAGGAGTAGTGGAAAGAATATATAGAGAGAAATGTTGATAAAAATACTTACAGAGTAGAGCTTCCAAGAGACTAGAGTTGTAATGGTCTGAATGATGTGACCCTCAAAAGAGAAATTCCAGGCTATATTAATAATGCAGAGTTTTCAGAATTAGGAAGTCATCATTTTTCTTTACTTGTTTTATAATTTTTGACTACCTACTAAGGCTGTAAAACACGATACTACATGTATTTATTAATAATGCTTAATAATTGTGAATTATCTGGAGAATACATGTTTTTACAGTGATTTTCCAACTATCTTCTCACAGTTTCATGAGTTAGCATTTTTCCAAGTTGAATCCCCTACTGGCTATTTTTTCTATTGTATCCCTTCCTAAACTTTAGACCTTGCTGGCATATGCAATATTTACTAATTTATTATCATCAGCAATTGTTAAATGGTCTATTTGCTTCTAGTGACGATCATTAATAAAGATCTTAGTGATGACCGAATAGCCCCACACCCTGTGCCACTCCATTAAACATTTCTAGATATCAGGATCTGTTGTCATTTATCATATTTCCCATTGGTTACAAACATTTAATGTGTTTGAATCATTGAGCCTTACTTATAAAACTTTTTTTTATTAATTCATGTGACAAGGATTATTGTTGAGATAATTGACAATTTAAGAAAGCGTATTAAGTATTAGGTCAAATAAAGACATGCATGTCAGTTATGATTTTTGCATAAAGAATCTCAGTTAACTATTTCCCTTCTAACTGCATTGATTTTTAGTATGACTAAACGTTTTTAATTTTTATTTCAATAAAGTAATTCATTTTATCTTAATTGGTCATTTTTATTTCTTGTTTCACTAATAAATTTGACCCTATCCATAGATCTTAAAGTTAACTCTTAACTATTTCTCTTTTTCCTTTTTTTAAATGAGAAGGCTTTTGCATATTTATGTCATATTTTCATTTGGAGTTTATTGTGGTATAAACTATGAGATGTTGACCTGCACTTAATTTCTGTCAGACGGCTTTCTAGTTAACAAAATTAAAATTTAAAAGACAAGGAATCTTAGTCCAGTAATTATTATTACTGGGTTTTTAAAAACAAAAAAATAAAGTTTTACATTTCTGTGTTAAATTAAATATATAATTACAATAGAATTTATGTAATAGAAATGTGAGGTTTCATATATAATCTTGTTTTCTATATGATTGAAATATTTCTTTGTATAATGAAATATTAGTGCTTGTTGATATATAATTAAAAATAGAAAATTAATTTTAAAGAACTTAATTTTATGTGTTTATTAAGTTCCAAATAATGTAAAAGAGTTGGGGATATAAAGACAAAAAGAGAAAGAACATCTTTCTTCAAGAGCTTACTATTAAGTGAGACCACATGCAAACATGTGAGTATATATTAGATGAATATATACTGAACAAATTAAAAAAACACACATCCAAGATATTTAAAGATAGGAATCAAATAAAATAAATAAGTGGTAGGAATCATGAAGGACTTCATGTAAAAGGTTGTGCATGAACTATATCATGAAAGTGTTCAGTAATTCAGATGTGAGAAAGGAATGTATACCAGGCTCTGGTGCAAAGGCACAAGAAGGAGAGTTAAAGGGTTGTGTGAGAAAGAGAATTAAAAATGGGCTGGCCCATCAAGTACAGGAAAATGAGTAATTATAAAAAGAAGAATCTAGGTCAAGTTGTGAAAGTCTGTAAAAGTCAAACATGGGATTCTATATCAGATCTTAGAAATAAATTGGAGAAAAATGGAGTAAACTGAGTAGGTATGTATACTAAGTATATTGAAAATAGAAGTCAGATCCATGTTCGGAAAATCATTTTGGTAGCTACAAGTAGGGTCAGTTGGAATAGGAAGAAACTAAAAACAAAGAGACCAATTATAAAGCCATCATAATACTTTAGATCAAAGATAATAATGGTCTAAAATAAGATGGTAGCTATCTGAGTAAAGAAAAGGGGGACAAATGTAAATAAGGTTAAGAAATTAAATTATAATTTTAAAGGGGACTTCAGAAATAATTTTAGATAACTAGTGTTGCAAAATGGATGATTAATATTATATATATATATATATATATATATATATATATATATATATATATATATATATATATATATATATAATAAAGAATGTTTTGGAATTGGCACAAGATGGCAAGATGGCGGCTTAGAGAAAGCTAAAGTTCAGATCTCTGGAAATCCTTTCCTACCGAACTCAAACTATATGATCCTAGGGCACCGAAATTCAAAACGAACAACAGCATAGACCCCGGGAATCCTCCTCCTGGACCTGGATCAAAAGGTACACCCCCCACAAAAGCCAGAACCCGAGATCACTTGGACCTAAGGGGTAGGCAGAAGGAAGGTCCCAGGACCCATCCCCCCCAACCCAGAGCACCAAGTCCAAGGCAGCAGAGGGAACCTCAGAGCATCAGGGCTGGCTATTCTGAAGGTCTCTTCCTGAAAACAACCTGACTCAGACGGGGGGGCACCCAACACATACAGCAGGGAAACAGAGAGAGATGGGGGGAGCTTGTAACCCACTGGCTGGATCCTTCCATCCCAGTCTCACAGAAGGTCCCTGCCTCAGGGCATACTCAGTTCAACCCAGGGAAAGCTAATCTGATCAGGAACCCTCGGAGCTCCTGGAAGCTGAGGCACCTCCGCCCTCAGAGTGCTGGCTCTTCTAGCCAGCCAAGGCACAGAAACAAACACCCCAAGGAAAGGGCCAAGCCAGGCTCAGAGTGTAGAAGTAAGGTAATGGAGAAGCATCGGGAGGGAACTGAGGAGGGCAGTAACACAGAAAGACCAGAAATTCCTGGCTTCCCCAGGAAGATAGAACAACAACTGCATAGAACAGACAAGCTGCCTGGGCCTAAAACCTCTGAACACCAGACAGAGATAAGAAAAGTTAGTCCTCCCCAAAAGGATAGAGATGGCAAACTCCACAGAAGCACAAAAGCCCCAAAATTCCAAGAAAAACAAGAAGAAGGGGAGACTTTGGAAACATTTTATGGAGGAAAAATACAAAATACAGAGGAGATAGAATAGGAAATACAAGCACATGCCCCGAAACCTCCCAAAGGAAATTGAAACTCTCCACAAACCCATGAAGAATTTGATTCGGAAAGGACGAAAAAGATGGAAGCCTTCTGGGAGGAAAAGTGGGAAATAATGCAAAAGAAATTCATGCATCTACAAAACCAGATTGACCAAACTGAAAAGGAAAACCAGGCTTTAAAGGTCAGAATTAGGCAACTCAGAGACAATGAGCAAGAACTAATAAAGCAAAGCCAAAAGACCAAGAAATTAGAAGAGAACATAAAATATCTCACTGACAAGATGACACATTTGGAAAATAGAGGGATAAGAGACAATTTAAGAATAATTGGACTTCCAGAAAAGCCAGAAATAAACACCAAACTCGACATCGTAATACAAGATATAATCAAAGAAAATTGCCCAGAGATCCTAGAACAAGAGGGCAATACAGGCATTGAAAGAGTTCACAGAACACCCTCTACACTAAACCCCCAAAAGACAACTCCCAGGAATGTAATTGCCAAATTCCAAAGCTTTCAAGCAAAAGAAAAAATCTTACAAGAAGCCAGAAAAAGAGAATTTAGATATAAAGGAATGCCAATCAGGGTCACACAAGACCTTGCAAGTTCCACTCTGAATGACCGTAAGGCATGGAACATGATTTTCAGAAAGGCAAGAGAGCTGGGCCTTCAAACAAGAATCAGCTATACAGCAAAAATGACTATATGCTTCCAAGGGAAAGTATAGGCATTCAACAAAATAGAAGATTTCCAAGTTTTTGCAAAGAAAAGACCATAGCTCTGTGGAATGTTTGATATCGAAAAACAAAGAGCATGGAATAACTGAAAAGGTAAATATGAAGGAAAGGGAAAAGGAGAAAAATGTTATCTTTTTCTTTTACTCAAACTCTCTTCTATAGGGACTACATTTATATCAATCTATGTATAGTAACATGTGGGGAAAATGTAATGTGTAAATAGGGGGAAAAGAAAGACCAAATAGAATAATCTTTCTCACACAAAGATTCACACGGAAAGGGGAGGGGAAGAAAACTCCTATAAGAAGGAGAGGAAGAGAGTTTTTACTTAACCTTACTCTCAGGGAAATCAACTCTGAGAGGGAAGAACATCCAGATCCATTGGGATCTTGAATTCTATCTTACCCAACAAGGGTAGGGAGAAGGGAAAACCAAGGGGGGTAGGGGGAAGGGAACACAAAAAAAAGGAGGGAAAGAGAGGGGGGAGGGGGAGGGAACAAAAAGGGAGGAACTAGAAAGGGAAACATATCAAGGGAAGGTACAAGTGGGACTGATTTAAAATAAATCACTGGACTAAAAGGTAGAGCTGAAGAAGAAAGGTTAGAATTAGGGAAGTAAATAAAAATGCCTAGGAGTTCACAAGTGACAGTCATAACTTTGAACGTGAATGGGATGAACTCACCCATAAAACGTAGACGAATAGCAGAATGGATTAGAATCCAAAACCCTACCATATGTTGTCTTCAAGAAACACACATGAGGCGGGTTGACACCCACAAGGTCAGAATTAAAGGATGGAGTAAGACCTTCTGGGCTTCAACTGATAGAAAGAAGGCAGGAGTGGTAATCATGATATCTGATAAAGCCAATGCAAAAATAGACCTGATCAAAAGGGATAGGGAAGGTAATTATATTTTGTTAAAAGGGACTTTAGATAATGAGGAAATATCATTAATCAACATGTATGCACCAAATAATATAGCACCCAAATTTCTAATGGAGAAACTAGGAGAATTGAAGGAAGAAATAGACAGTAAAACCATATTAGTGGGAGACTTAAACCAACCATTATCAAATTTAGATAAATCAAATAAAAAATAAATAAGAAAGAGGTAAAAGCAGTGAATGAAATCTTAGAAAAATTAGAATTAATAGACATATGGAGAAAAATAAATAGGGATAAAAAGGAATACACCTTCTAAGCACCACATGGCACATTCACAAAGATTGACCATACATTAGGTCACAGAAACATGGCACACAGATGCAGAAAAGCAGAAATAATACATACAGCCTTTTCAGATCACAAGGCAATAAAAATAATGATCAGTAATGGTACATGGAAAACCAAATCAAAAAATAATTGGAAATTAAACAATATGATACTCCAAAATCGTTTAGTTAGAGAAGAAATCATAGAAACAGTTAATAATTTCGCCAAGGAAACTGACAATGGTGAGACATCCTTTCAAACCTTTTGGGATGCAGCCAAAGCTGTAATCAGAGGTAAATTCATATCCCTGATTTTATTAACAAACTAGGGAGAGCAGAGATCAATCAATTGGAAATGCAAATAAAAAAACTCGAAAGAGATCAAATTAAAAACCCCCAGCAGAAAACCAAACTAGAAATCCTAAAAATTAAGGGAGAAATTCATAAAATCGAAAGTGAAAGAACTATTGATTTAATAAATAAGACAAGAAACTGGTACTTTGAAAAAACAGGAGTGAAACAAAGATGCCCATTATCACCTCTACTATTTGACATTGTACCAGAAACACTAGCAGTAGCAATTAGAGAAGAAAAAGAAATTGAAGGCATCAAAATAGGCAAGGAGGAGACCAAGTTATCACTCTTTGCAGATGACATAATGGTCTACTTAAAGAATCCTAGAGATTCAACCAAAAAGCTAATTGAAATAATCAACAACTTTAGCAAAGTTGCAGGATACAAAGTAAACTCACATAAGTCATCAGCATTTCTATATATCTCCAACACAGCTCAGCAGCAAAAACTAGAAAGTGAAATCCCATTCAAAATCACCTTAGACAAAATAAAATACCTAGGAATCTATCTCCCAAGACAAACACAGGAACTATATGAACACAACTACAAAACACTCTCCACACAACTAAAACTAGACTTGAGCAATTGGAAAAACATTAACTGCTCATGGATAGGATGAGCCAATATAATAAAAATGACCATCCTACCCAAACTTATTTATCTATTTAGTGCCATACCCATTGAACTCCCAAAAAATTTCTTTACTGATTTAGAAAAAACCATAACAAAGTTCATTTGGAATAAGAAAAGATCAAGGATATCCAGGGAAATAATGAAAAAAAAAAAACAAATGATGGGGTCCTTGCAGTCCCAGACCTTAAACTATATTACAAAGCAGCAGTCATCAAAACAATTTGGTACTGGCTAAGAGAAAGGAGGATCGATCAGTGGAATAGACTGGGGGCAAGTGACCTCAGCAAGACAGTATATGATAAACCCATAGATCCCAGCTGTTGGGACAAAAATCCACTATTCTATAAAAACTGCTGTGAAAATTGGAAGAGAATGTGGGAGAGATTAGGAATTGATCAACACCTCACACCCTACTCCAAGATAAATTCAAAATGGGTGAATGACTTAAACATAAAGAAGGAAACCATAAGTAATTGGGTAAACACAGAATAGTATACACGTCAGACCTTTGGGAGGGTTAAGACTTTAAAACCAAGCAAGACATAGAAAGAATCACAAAATGTAAAATAAATAATTTTGACTACATCAAATTAAAACGCTTTTGTACAAACAAAACTAATGTAACTAAAATCAGAAGGGAAACAACAAATTGGGAAAAAATCTTCAAAGAAACTTCTGACAAAAGTTTAATTACTCAAATTTATAAAGAGCTAAATCAATTGTCAAAAAACCAAGCCATTCTCCAATTGATAAATGGGCAAGGGACATGGATAGGCAGTTTTCAGATAAAGAAATCACAACTCTTAATAAACACATGAAGAAGTGTTCTAAATCTCTTATAATCAGAGAGATGCAAATCAAAACAACTCTGAGGTATCACCTCACACCTAGCAGATTGGCTAACATAACAGCAAAGGAAAGTAATGAATGCTGGAGGGGATGTGGCAAAGTAGGGACATTAATTCATTGCTTCTGGGTCTGTACCCCAAAGAGATAATGGACATAAAGACTTGTACAAGAATATTCAGAGCTACGCTCTTTGTGGTGGCAAAAATTGGAAAATGAGGGGATGCCCATCAATTGGGGAATGGCTGAGCAAATTGTGGTATATGTTGGTGATGGAATATTATTGTGCAAAAAGGAATAATAAAGTGGAGGAATTCCATGGAGACTGGAACGACCTCCAGGAAGTGATGCAGAGCAAGAGGAGCAGAACCAGGAGAACATTGTACACAGAGACTGATACACTGTGGTATAATGGAACATAATGGACTTCTCCATTAGTGGCGGTGTAATGTCCCTGAACATTCTGCAGGGATCTAGGAGAAAAAACACTATTCATAAGCAGAGGACAAACTGTGGGATTAGAAACATCGAGGAAGAGCAACTGCCTGACTACAGCAGTTGAGGGGACATGACAGAGAAGAGACTCTAAACAAACACTCTATTGCAAATATTAACAGCATGGCAATGGGTTCGAATCAAGAACATCTGTATTACATAGTGGAATCACGCGTCGGCTATGGGGGAGGGAGGGAGGAAAAGAAAATGATCTTTGTCTTTAATGAATAATGCTTGGAAATGATCAAATAAAATATTATAAAATTTTTTTTTAAATGAAAAAAAAAGAATGTTGTAATAAAGGTAAAAAGTTCATATTAAGCAAAAAGTCAAAAAGAGCTTCTGTGCATGCATAATAATTTAACTCCAGTTTAATTTACTTCCACCAGAAAAATCTAGATTTCTTTGTGCTGTTCTAGACCCAAATAAGTTTTACTTTGTTTAAAAATATATTTGCTAAGGTTGAAAGATTTGCTACATCTGCAAAAATTGTGACAAATATCCATCAGTTTGTAGGTTTTTTTTATGTCATACAGCAATTTATATGAAATATGATAGTGGGTTTGTTTCTATTGTAATTAACTGGGCTGTGGCTGGGATATGCTGGAAATATATAGAAATGCTGAAAACTTGTGTGGATTTAATTGATTATTTCTACTAGTTTTTAGTTGATTCTCTAGGATTCGTTAAGTAGACCAACATATCATCTGCAAAAAGTGATAGCTTGGTCTCCTCATTGCCTATTTTAATAACTTCAATTTCTTTTTCTTCTCTATTCGCTAAAGGTAGTGTTTCTAGTATAATATTTAATTATAGAGGTGATAACAGGCATCCTTGTTTCACTCCTGATCTCATTGGAAGGGCTTTTATTTTATCCCCATTACAGATGATGTTTGCTGATGGTTTAAGATATATACTGTTTATTATTTTTAGGAAAGGCCCTTCTATTCCTACACTTTCTAGTGTTTTCAATAGAAAAGAGTATTTCATTTTGTCAAAAGATTTTTCTGCATCTATTGAGATAATCATGTGATTTTTGTTGGTTTGCTTGTTGATATGGTCAATTATATGGATGGTTTTCCTAATTTTAAGCCATTCTTGCATTCTTAGTATAAATCCCACCTGAATATAATCCTTGTGATCACTTGATGGAGTCTTTTTGCTAGTATTCTGTTTAAGATTTTTGCATGTATGTCCATTAAATAAGTTGGTCTATAGTTTTTTTTTTCTCTGTTTTTGTCCTTCCTGGCTTTGGAATCAGTAATATATTTGTGTCATAAAAGCAATTAGGTAAAATTCCTTCTTTGCTTATTTTGTCAAATAGTTTGTATAATATTGGAATCAGTTGTTCTTTGAATGTCTGATAGAATTAATTTGTGAATCCATCTGGACCTGGAGATTTTTTTTTCTTAAGAAGTTCTTTGATGACTTGTTCAATTTCTTTTTTTTTTTTTTGATATGGGATTATTTAGGTATTCTATTTGTCTTTCTGTTAATCAAGGAAATTCATAGTTTTGTAAATATTCATCCACATCACCTAGATTGCCATATTTTTTTGCCATAGAATTGGGCACAATAGTTTTGTATGATTGCCTTAATTTTCTCTTCATTAGAGGTGAGGTCTCCCTTTTGATTTTATTAATTTCTCATTTAATTTTTATTATATCTAATTTAGTTTTCATGTGAGGTTTTTAAATTTGTTCCCTTTCTAGTTTATTTTTTAATTTGCATGACTAATTCATTGACCTCTGCCCTCCATAATTTGTTAATATAGGAACTCAATGAAATAAATTTCCCCCTAAGTACTGCTTTCGCTGCATCCCATAGATTTTGAAAATATTTCTCATTATTGTCATTTTTTCAATGAAATTATTGTTTCTATTATTTATTCCTTAACTGATATTGGAGAATTGTATTATTTAATTTCCAATTAATTTTTGATTGACCTCTTCATGTATCCTTACTAATTATTATTTTTATTGCAATGTGATATGAAAAGATTGTATTCATAATTTCTGCTCTTTTGCACTTGTTTGGAATATTTTTATACAATAATACATGGTCAATCTTTGTGAATGTAACATGTGCTGCTTAAAAGAAGGTGTATTCCTTTTTGTCCCTATTTATTTTTCTCCACATTTCTACTAACTCTAATTTTTCTAAGATTTCATTCTGTGACCTCTTTCTTATTTATTTTTTTGGTTTGATTTATCGAGTTCTGATAGAGCAAATTTCAGGTCTCCTACTAGTATAGTTTTTCTATCCATTTCATCCTTGAGCTCCACGAGTTTCTCCTTTAGAAATTTGGATGCTATGCCATTTGGTGCATACATATTGAGTAATGATAATTCCTAATTGTCTATACTGTCTTTTATCAGCATGTAATTACCTTTCCTATCTCTTTTAAGTAGATCTATTTTTACTCTGGCTTTGTCAGATATCATGATAGCAACTCCTGCCTTCTTTTTCTCAGTTGATGCCCAATAGATTTTGCTCCATCCCCTTTCCTTTACCCTGTGCATGTCTACATTCCTCATGTGTATTGCTTGTAGACAGCATATGGTAGAGTTTTGGTTTCTTATCTACTCTGCTATTCACTTGTTTTTTTATGGGTGAGTTCATTCCATTCACATTCAGAGTTATGATTACCAGCTGTGTATTCCCCAACATTTTGATTTCCACTCCTAGTCCTGCCCTTTCTTCTTTCACTATTTCCTTCTACTCCAGTATTTTGTTTTTAACCAGTCCCCCTAATTTGCACCCTTATTTTACTTCCATTTCTAACACCCTCTCCCTTTTAATTCCCCTCTCATTTTCTTTACAATCTTTTTAAATGACCCTTGCACCTTCTCCCTCATTTGTATTGCTTCCCTCCCCACTATTCCTTTTGTTACCCTTCTCCTTTTCTATAGGGTACAAATCAATTCTTTGCCCCAATGTATTTGATTGTTCTTCCTTCTTTGAGTCATTTTCAATGCATGTACGAATTGAGATTTCCTATCTCCAACCTCTTTTCCCTTCCAGTATATTGATATT
Source organism: Monodelphis domestica (assembly GCF_027887165.1). Classification (NCBI taxonomy): domain Eukaryota; kingdom Metazoa; phylum Chordata; class Mammalia; order Didelphimorphia; family Didelphidae; genus Monodelphis; species Monodelphis domestica. The sequence goes on along the minus strand of NC_077230.1, from coordinate 116,025,912 downwards.
CCCCCCTCCTGCCATGTGCTTCTTTGTGACATATAACTTTATCCCATTTTGTTTCTTTTCCCATTTCTTTTAATATTGACCTCTTTTTTTAACTCTAGTTGTATATACATATATTTACATATATATATATTTATGCATACATATATTTATATACATATTTTTGTCTTGGCATTTCATCCTATACAGTTTGTCACTGTTCCTTCTAAGTATAATTCTTCTAACTACACAGGTGATAATAACAATTTTTCAGAGTTACCAAATCATTTTAACTAATTGAGTCCTTTAAAAAAGTTTGGGTTTTATTTTTGTTTTGTTTTTCCCTTTTTTAAATACCTTTTAATTATTCTCTTGAGTTCTGTGTTTGGGAATCAAATTTTCTGGTTTTAAGTCAGGTCTATTCTTTATGAATGCTGGAAGTCTTCTATTTTATTAAATGACCATACTTTCCCCAGAAAGAATATAGTCAAGTTTTTCTGGGTAGGTGATTCGTGGTTGTAGACCTAGTTCCCTTGCTTTCTGGAATATTATATTCCATGCCTTTTGATTCTTTAGTGTAGATGCAGCCAGATTCTATGTTTTTCTAACTGTGGTTCCATGGTATCTGAGTGACTTCCTCTTAGCAGGTTGTAATATTTTTTCCTTGGTCTTGTAGTTTTGAATTTGGCTATAACATTCCTGCATATTTTCATTTGGGGATTAAGTATAGGAGGTGATCTGTGAATTCTTTCAATCTCCACTTTTCCCTCTTGCTCTAGAATGTTGGGCCAATTTTCTTGGATAATTTCTTATAGAATGATGTCCAGGCTTTTCCTTTTGTTATGATCTTCTGGTTGTCCAATAATTCTTAAGTTGTCTCTCATGGACCTGGTTTCTAGATCTAATGTCATGTGGAAGAGGTATTTCATATTTTCCTCAATCTTTCTTCATTCTTTTGATTTTGTTTTATAGTTTCCTCCTGCCTCATGAAGTCATTTAGTTCTAGTTGTTGGATTCTAGTTTTTAAACACTGAATTTCATGCCTGGATTTTTGATCATCCTTCTCCTTCTGATTTTTCTCATTTTCAAACTGATTAATTTTGGCTTCCAAGACACTATTTTCTATTTCCAGGTGATTTATTTTCCTTTTTAAGTTCTTTTCCCAGTTGTCTTCAGCCTCTATAAATTGTTTTTTTTAATTTTATTTTGAGTTCTTCCAAAGACTCTATCCAATTCACTGGAATTTCTGTGTTTTTGCTTGGTGTTCCTTGATCCTACTCTATTTCATTTGTTCTTTGTTCATTGTCTGGATAGAAGCTTTCAATTGTAATTTCTGTTTTTCTTTTCCCTTATTTCCCCCCTGTAGTTGACTGTAGCTTTGCTCCTCTCATTTTGTGCTGGATCTGTGAGTTTGGGCTATTCTGTCCTGAAGGGGTTTCTTCTCTGTTCTGCTGATTGATCAAATTAGTCAGATCTTCCCCAGATGACAGTAGAAGCTGGAAAGGAGCTGGGCTTCCCATCTTATTGTCTAAGTTGTTTCCTGTAGTTTGTTACAGACTTTGTCCTTGGTGCTTAGTTAGCAAGGCTCTCAGATCAGTCTGTGGGGGAAGGGTGTTGGATCTTGAGATTCCCTGCCCTTTGAAGGCTTCTTATCTGCCCTATTGATCAGATTGAACCAGGGTGGAGGAGTTGATATGCAAATATGGATGTACCCTGAGGCCAAAACCTCCAGAAAGGGGTTGGGAGAAAGATGGAACATCTTGACTGTGACTAGACTGACTGCTCTGCACTTCTCCTCCAGCTGCCTCTATGCCATCTGTGTTCTACACCATGAATTTGGCACTGATTTGCTGCCAAGGTACTCCCCCCAGACTAGCGGTCTTGCCTGCCCAGAGATTCCAGCCCCCCTGGAGGCTCAGCCCTTTAGGTGGGGAAGGGGTCCTGAGACCTTCCTTCTTCCTTCCCCTTAAACCTGTATGTTCTCAAATTCAGGCTTTTTTAGGAGTGTTTCTTTTAAGTTGGGTCCTGGAAGATGGTTTCCTAGCTCTATCCTGTTGTTAAATTTGGTTTTCAGTCCCCTGGAAGCATTGTGCTTTTGATTGGTGAGGGATGGTTTTTGGAGGTCTGAACTGTTGCTATCTCTATGGCACCATCTTGACTCCCTGTGTAAATGTTTAAAAGCGAATTAAATGTATTTTCATTCTTAGATCACCTAAATTCCTCTTCTCTATCTTTTCCTCTCACAATCCTAGAGATTTATATCTAAAACTAATATTATTTTAAAAGGGAAAGAAAAAGAAAAAAGAAAAAATCATCAGTAAAACTTATTAATGTATTGAAGAAACATGAAAATATTTGAAATATTGCATATCTGTGAATCTCATACCTCTGAAAGGAGTAGTGAGGGTGTCTTAACATGCCTCTTCTTTTGGATCATGTTTTTATGTCTGAATTTTTATGTTTTAAGTGTTTCTTATAAATAATATATTATTGAATTCTACTTGGAATATCATTTTTTCTTTCCTTATTCTTACAGTTGAGTTAATTTCATTTACATTTATTATTGTTAACTATGTTTTCACAAATATCATATCATTTATAAGTTGTTGTTTTTTCCTTCTCTGTTCCAGGTGTTATTGCTCTGATTGAGATTGGCCATGTTGCTGGAGAGTCACAAGTTTGTGTATCATTGAGTTCAATGAAATGTCCACAGTAAGGTGGCACAAACATTGTGAGACCCTGATTGAGGCTGAGGAAACTGAGAAGATTAAAGCTATTGTACTGATCCATATATGTAACAGATATATAAGTGGTCTCTAAATTTTCAACCTGAGTGAAATAGGGAGAAGTATTTTCAAAATAAGAACAGCATCTACAATTATGATGTTAAACATTCCTTTCCTTGGCATGTAGTGCCATTTTTACAAAAAAGAACACGGTGGTTAAAGTGACAAAACATCATTCTCAGTAATGTTTTTTGTCTTTAATCTCTTTACCGAGCCTACTTACTGATTACTTGTTCCATTACTTTTCTCTGCTTTAACTATTTGGGGTAGTGTTGAGTCTGCAAACAAGAAGAATAAGTGCAAATATGGTCTCAGTGGCTGACCTTGAGTAAGTCACTTAACCTCTGAGTTTTTTCAACTTTAAAACTAGGATGATAATAATCCCTCTTTGCTAGTGTATTTTTTGGTAAGGATCAAATGATATAATATTTGTTGAACACTTAGCATGGAACCTGACATCTAGCAAGTGCTGAATACATACTTTTCTCCTGCTATCTTTCCTTTAGCATTTCCCTTACAAGGTATATGTGTTTGTATATACAAATTTGATTTATTCATATTACCAATCTCAATTTCTTGATTGAGCATGCTCATATTATTCCTATTTCCTCTGTAGTATGGATGCTACTAACCCAGGATTTAAGTATGAAATGTCTAAGACCAGGCTCCATCCTTTGCCACAATCCCTGATATCTATCTGTGTCTCCAAGTAGATAAACATGATTCAATACCATGTCTCTAACTTTTTCTTTATTAACAAATGGAGAATTGATTCCACATCATGCTATAGCCATGAAAGACCAAACTAGATCGTCTTAGCTGGTCCATGCCTCCTGGTAATAGTGTGGGCTGGCCAGGTGCAGCACTAACCTTGTCTCTTGGTGAGATTATGGAGGGAACACTAGTGTCAGGCCACTCGGTAGTGGATAGTAGTTGAATATAGGTATGTAGGTTGCCTTGTTGTCACACTGACCCTTCTATGCTTCAATAGATGTTCTGGGAGTACCCAGGTTATATACACACTATCTCATTGTCTCAGGATAGGATCCCAGTCATCTTTTTATGAGGTCTTGAACCAGATAGAGGGTCTTTCTGGCATTCCTCTTTAGTCTTCCATATTATTGTTTAATAGTATATAATTTTCTAACTTTCCTGGGGTATTTGTCAGAAGAACTTGACCTCTGTTGCCAGTTTAATCAGATACTTAGCCATAATATATTAGATCTATGAGATCTTAAAAACATTGAAGCCAAGCCCTCATCTTATGGTTGTTGAAACAAAGATCCTCAAAATTGAAGTGACTTCTCCAAATTATTATTATTTTTAAAATTAATTTCTGTGTATTTTAATGGGAAACTGTCTTCCTCTTAGGTTTTTGTCATTTGAGAAATAATCCACTATGGACTTTGAATAGTTTTTGTCTCAGTTTCATTTCACTTCTCTGGTGTAAATAAAGCATCCTTGCAGACTTTCCATAATGTCCTTTTCTGCTTTTATGTTTTATAATAGCCTTACCCATTCTTTTCTGTTTGTCTTGGTAAAACATTTTTGAGAATTATAGTTTATTTGGAAGAGATTTATACACAGGGAACAGCCATAAAAGCATATACATTTTTATTCCCTCAAGTATTGAACTGCAGGGCAACTAGTCATTTGGAGGTCCATCTAGCCACTTACACTAGGCAAATCAGGACTTGTAGGCACCACTGAATTATATTATGGTAGCTATTGACTTCCTAGTATGTAAGCATTTTGATTCTCAGTGCACTAGATTCACCAGTGTTTAAATAAGATATGTCTTAAAAAGTATGTGACTGTTGATGCCATATTGTAATCTGTAGTAGATTGAGGTCACTGATATTAGCCAATGAATTACAAGTTTAGAGCCCCAAGACAGTAACCAATAAACTTTGACCTTTCCAAGGTCATTTCAGGATTTTATGAGTGCAAGTTTTCCAGGGAAGAAGGACTGGAGAACAAATCATCATAGGTATTGTTTTCCCTATAAGAATAGGATTTGCTTTTCTAGTTTTATCCTTAACACTTAGCAAAGTGCTTTGCACACAATCATAATGGCTTATGTTTCATGCATTGATTCTTCCTGTTATTCATTCATTCTTTCATTCATGGGTACTCATAAAATGTCCTTACCCCCTACCCTTCATTGAAAATAATCAGAAACAAAACCAAATTCCAATACAATGCAATGTTTCTGCCTACTATAAATGGGAAGTTTTTTGAATTTCCTGAGTCAGTTTTGTTGTATGATATAGGTGAGTAATGTAGGGGGTAGGAGTATCAATAGTTTGACTGGTGAGATGTTCTTCCATCTTTTTTTATTTGTCACAGTTAGCATGTAGTGTGTTATTTCATTTTTATCTCCTTTTTATTGCTTATTTTGAGCATTTGGAAGATCTTCCCTTTATTGTTTTAGGTAGTAATAGGAGAGCTTTGACCCAGTTTACTACAGGATAGATAGAACAATGATAAGTGATAATGGAAAAAAGGCAGCACCACAACATTCATTTATCTTCTGTTTTCTCTGCCAAGAAGAATGATCTTTGGATGTGAAAGGATAAAATGACTAGTATCACTAAAGATTTTTTATACCAAAGAGTGTAACCATGAATATTCAAATAGTCCTCTATGAGTTTAAGTCATCAAGACTAGATACCCAGATTGGCCCTCTTTTCATTTTTCACAGAACTACATAACAGACTTCTCCATTTTGCTCCAATACAAGGAACCTCCCTTTTTTTGTTATTATCATCTACCTTTTAGGCACTGTTTTCTCCCTTTATAATGTAAGCCCTCTGAAGTCAAAGACTTTCTTTTTTGCCTTTTTTCTTCTTCTCTGTATTTAGTGACATATAGATAGTGATCATATAAAGCCTGTTGAGTTATTGATGGATATTTTTAAAATAGCAAGAAAGTTAAATATCAATAAAAAACCAAACAACAACATAAGAGCTATCCCAAGGGGGCGATATGTTTAATTTCCAAATGAATAGGACAGAAAATTATAAATTCAAAAAAGCAAGAGATTATTGTAGACTAAATTGATCTAATAAAACTTCATGAATTAACTCTTTCACCTCCCCATCCCCTGACCAGATCCAGTAATCCTGAAGGGTGATATCTTCAAATTGTTCTTAACATCTAGGCTTGATCCAGGCCTGGATCCATCTGTGCTTCACTTTACTCTCTATTCATTTTCTTACTCATCCCCATTAGACCAGTTAGGAACTCTCTTCCCCCACACACCACTTCCAGTTTTTCCCTAATCAATTTAACTGTCACTAAACCAAAATAACCTCTGACCACCAGACTTTCCATAAGCAAAAGTCAGTTCTATGGGTTTTCAAATTAATATACAATAACTATTATATTTTAAAAGAATAACTTGGAATAAAAAGTTAGAGTAAAACCTGCCTAACTCAGCTTGGGTCTCCAGAGGAGAGAGGAAGAGGGAGGAACTACAGAATTTATAAAAAAAATAACGTGTCATGCAAATGTGGAGGCACAGGAGAGATTAAAGGGAATTTTGGGAAATACCACGGGATTTCTGGGGGATGAATTCCAAAGGTTCAAAATCTCCATTTATACAGTTCCTTGAGGGCAGTGGTTGTTCTGGCTTTTTCTATTCATATAAAAAAGTACAGAGGGAAAGTACTTGGCACATAGTATGCCCTTATTATTTTTTCTTCCTTCACTTTTTATGGAAAAAGTATTAGACTTTTTATACATAGGAAAACAGATAGACATCAAAGGCTTCTTTTATAATTCTGTAGTTCTCTCTTCTTTATGAGATGCTTTTTCCCCCTTGCAGTAGAGTTGTCATGATTAACTTTTGCCCTTTCATTCTCATTCATTTACTTTCAGGTTTTTTTCTCCTTGTAGTCTGTTTATTATTAAGTATCACAGACAGCCCTTTAGGGACACATTAATTTACTTAGGAGTCCTTTCCAATTCTCTTCCTTGTCCTTTATCTTCTAGTTCCATTTGGCTACAGTCAGCATTTTTTCCTGTCTCCAGAAACATCTCTGATGAATTGCACTGCTCTTATTGCTATTATTACAAATAGCAGGTGCTACCAACATCTACAATACAGAATTTCCACCCACATTAAGCCATGTATAATGCACATGCACATGCACACAAAATCCTCAATCTTCCTTTGTAATTTCATAAGCATTTCCTATGCATTTAAAGACTGAAAATGACCCAAGGTTACAGACTCTTTTGCTTTCTCCAGGTAGAAATGAGCACAGTTTTACTCATCATTAATAGAGTTATAAAGCTTCTTAATGAAAGAAAAATAAATGCAAATAAAAAATAAAGTATAAATGTAAATTTAAACAATAAAAATATTAGCCACAGTCCCTATTAGTATCACATCTCTCAAAAGTTTTTGGCAACCTTCCTCATATTAACCTAGTCTATTAGTCAAAGATTTACTAATATCCTACTACATGCAGAGTAGTATGCTAATCTCTGAAGACATAGAAGGAAAGGGAGGAGTCATCCAATCAGAGGCCACCAATCCATATGTGCTGATGACACTTAAATGTACAGTGTAAATTCCAAGGTTGAAATTATCTTCTAGGATCAAAAGTTTTATGAGTCATGATGCAAGAGCCATGATAAAATCTTGTAACCAGATGAAAATGATAAAATATCTTCCTCTATTTAAGGATGGAACCCAGGAAATTCTCATCAGCTCCTTTCCTGGATGCAGCTAGGTGGCATAGTGGATAGAATGTGAGGCCTGGAGTCCAGAAGGTTCATTTTTCTGAGTTTGAATTTGGAATCAGACACTTAGCAACTATGTGACCCTCCACAAGACATTTAACCCAGTTTGTCTCAGTAGTTCCTCATTTGTAAAATGAGCTGGAGAAGGAAATGGCAAACCACTCTAGGATACTTGCCAAGAAAAAGTCAATACGGGGTCACAATAAGTTGGCATGACTGAAATGACTAAAACCAACAACACACTTGGCTGAATTTTATCTCCAGAAACCCATCATTCTCATTTATAAAATGGGGGTGATAATAGCACCTACCTCTCAGGATTATTATGAGAATCTCATCAGATAGTATTTCTAAAGTGTTTAGCTTATCATTGGCACATGTTGGAGGTTCATCCAACTCTTTCATTTAACAAATGAGGAAACTAAGGGCCAAAGACGTCTTGACATTCCTGTCACTTACAGAGTAAATAGCAAGCTACAGATTGACCTACTAGGTCTTTGGATTTCAAATGAAACATGCTTCCCAGGACATTCTGCTGCCCTCCAAACTATGATGCATTGTAGGTTTGGCCGTGACCAAAAAGTCCAAAAGAAAAACCAGAGCTTTGTTTTTTTTTTTTCTCCACATTGTCCACACATGCAGCATGGGTGTATTGTATAATTAGAATTTGAAGCCCAGGACTCTGAATCCCAGCATCCCACTTTTGTTCTCAGGTTGTGCCCTTACATTTTGGACATAAAGTTTGTGTGTGACACTGACCCTCTCTCTTTTCCCAATAACTCAGCTGGGAAAACCGTTCTTTACTCAGGGTTTTACTTTTGTTCTTTTATTTTTTTTACTTCAAGTGATTGTTAATAAATCATATAAAATATAATACTTGGAGTTATTGGATATTAATTTTAATCTTACAGCATATGAGCATAGTTGGAAATTTTGTACTTTGCTCAAACATATTTCTGTGTAGGAATCAGAAACCATTCACAGGTAGATAACTAAATCTTCATTTGTGCATGTATGTTCTTGAGATGCTGATGCCTCTTTAATGAAGAAGTAGGACAATAGCTTGTAATTAGAGAGGAAGAGTACAGCACAGCAGTCTGGGATAAGCTTGAGTAGAATTATAATTCCCTATCTTTAAAATCCTTAGAACAATGCAAGTAGAAATTTGGGTGAAGAGGGAGAGAACCCATTTATGATGAAGGTTATTTCCAAGATTCAAAACTAGGTTTCCTGACTCCTACTCCAAATTCCATTATTATTCAGTGCTATCTCTTCAATCAGAAATTATTTGATAAATAACTATGAATATCCATGGGACTTATGAAAAGGTCTACAAGAGGCAAGGTATGGGGATGGGCAGAGGATAACGAAACACCTATAAGGTGATAAAAAAAAGGAAAGGGATGTTGATAAAGGAGGCAGAAGGACAGGAAAGTGAATGTTTTCTACCCCACTTTTTTTCTTCTCGGACTGGTATTGGCTATATCAACTTTCTTGTCATTCTAGCCTTATCTTGGCACCATAGTTGTTTAACTTGATTTCAGGGTCTTGTGGATTATTGTATTAGATTACATACTATTATTTATGGGAGATATTCATATTCACACACATAAAGGTATGTGGGTATATAAGGTATAGTATATAAATGTATATTTAGCCTATATACATGTATACACATACACATATTTGTATGTGTATACATGTATATACATGCATACATTTAACTTCTTTTCAACTTATCTTTCTGACTTTATCCTCCTGGAACTTTTCTTTTTTTCTTTTTCTTTTTCTGTCTCATTTACTGGATAGTACCAATTTCATTCCTCACTGTTATATCTTTGAAGCGTGTCTGTGTTGTGCTTTCTCTAGCAATGGTTTTCTACATAGATTTCCTTGTGGACATATTCATGTTGAGTCTGAATTATTCCTAGCTCTTCACCCTCCAAAGCACAAGCATTTGACTCAGGCCATTAACATATATGCGAGTTTCTCAAATGAGGTAGAGACATGGGATAGAAAGAGATTGATAATTATTTGGATTTCTATATGTTTTCCCTTCACATCAGTTTCCAGATTGGAGGCATTATGGTAACAGATAAAGACAATTGGCATTTAGGTTTTGAGAAGAGAATGGTGACTGAGTATAAAATGAGTGATGTGCTATGTAATTGGGTGAGGTTGATACCTCTGACTACTTTCATTAAGATCATGCCAGAGGAGGAGGCTGATATTCTTAGAATAAAATTAGAAGAGACTTTGACCAATTGAAATGAGCATGAAGAAATCTGCAGAAAGACTCTCCAAGGGGCAGCATCCAATGAACAGCAGAAAAGTTAGAAACTTTCTGAAAAATTTAGCCTTTCATAATGACCATCATGGTCTGCATATTTGGAAGAGAGAAAGGAAGAGCAAGGATACTGAGAAGAAATGTGACATTTAGATAAAGAATTCCTCTACCAAATCATCTCTCTTTTCAGGCTACAATGTTTTTCTTTGTCTATGTATCTTCTCTAATTTCTTGCCTTTAATCACAATTTTAGGGAACTAAAGCTTTGATGTAATTACTAAAGTGCTTACAATTTTCTCTCATTTGCAACATTCTTTCATTGACCTTTGTTATATAATTCTGAAAGCAGCTTGATAAGAAAAGAATCCTTCCTGGCAATCACATTTATTATTATGGATGCAGAATAATAAATTTTCTCATGAACTAATAATGACAATAATAATTACTCATATTTAAAGTACTTTACAATTATTAAAAAAAAAACTTTCCCCAAAAGTCCTTTTACAAACCTCAAGGTTTAAAACTTACAAAAATTAATTAAAGCAAATAGTATAATAGATTAGCCAAAACAAATACATATAAAAGAATCACTTTGCCCAGACTTAATTAAAAGGAAGAGATTTTAACAAAGAACTGAAGAACAACAGTCAGGCAAATCTTCCAAATTTTAGTGTGTACTATAGTGTATCTGAAGGCAAACTAATTGCATCTCCATTACTTCACCCATGCCATTCTTTGGTTTAAGCTGTTTTAGCTTCCAAGAATGCCCTTCTCAATATATGCCTATCCTACTTTTTATGCATTTTTAGGCATTACTTAAATACAGTCTTCTCCATGAACCTGTTCTAAACATTTTATCTCACAGTAAAAATCTCTGTTCATCACACTGACATTTAGCATTCAGTTATATTCTACTGTTTAGTTTTCTCTGTTAATTCTCAGGAATATTTCTTGTCTCTTCATCATAATAATAACAATTGAGAGCAGGAACTCGGGTAATATCAATTTCTGTGTTATAGCTTTTGGGTTTTGACCCTAAATCATGTCCCTCTCAATGTTTAGCAATATATTAAATGGGCAGCCAAATGGCTCAGTGGGTTGAAAACAAGGCCCAAAGATGGGAGGTCCTGGGTTTGAACCTGCATTCAGATACTTCTTCCTGGCTTGTGTGACCCTGGGCAAGTCACTTAACCTCCATTGCCTAGCCCCGCATTGGCCAAGTATTGGCACATGTGCCCAGCTGATGGCTTGTGGGGAGCTACTCCATTCCTCCTCTTCCCAGTGCCTAGGACACTTTTTTGTATGCCCCAACTCTGCCCAGCCACCCAAAGCAAGCACTTCTTTTCTCCTCATTCTGGGGTAATGTTGGGGGCTCACAGGCAGCTTAAAATTGCAGTTTGGGTATACAAACTTGAAAATCTTTGCCACCTCTAGGCTAGCTTTAATGTTCTTCTGCCTTAGAACTAATTATATGGTATTGATTATAAAATGGAAGGTAAGGGTTTAAAAAAAAAAGATATTAGGCACATAATTGACCCTGAAAAATGTTTTACTTGTATTTATTGAAAATGAGTGGACAAGTCATTTAGCTTCTCTTAAAATGATTTTAATCATTTGTAAAATAAAGAAATTAATTTCTCAAACTAGTTTTTACATAGCATCTACCCTACCAAGTGCACTGCCAAATTTGGCATAACTATGTATGATTTTTTATATTTTTTAATTTCCGTCTTTGATCTATCCTAGGCCATGAAACCTTCCCTAGAACCTCTTATACAAAATGACTCTAGAAAAAAATTCTGAACAGGAAAGCCAAAAAATTCATAGCAAGTAATATTTTCCAACCCAAGGTAGCTTAGAGAAATAGTGAAAGAGGTCTGGAGACACTAGGTTGGGAACTGTCCATGGTTATAGCACTACAGAAGAAAATTGTGGGGTAGTAGCACACAGGGACAGTAAAAGAATTGAACACTTTGTTAGAAAACTATTCCAAGGGATTTTTTTTTTTACTAGCACTGGACATGGAATTGGGTACAATTCTGCATTTTTATGACTCAGTTCTGAGTCACATTTCTAGGGTGTAGAAGAGAGTTCACAGTCACAGGGAAGCAAGGGATTTTCTTACCTGTGTAAGGATCAAATCAGTAAGTAAGTGATCAGACCTCTTTCTAGAGCATACCACATTGGGAGCACCAAAAGGCTACAGGTTCCTGTGTCAAATTATGAAATCAGAAGAATATAAAAGACAGAAACTCATGCCAACCCTCCCTAACTACCACACCTCACCCAAAGGTAAACCAGACCTCAAGTCTAACATAAAATCAAAAGACAAAAAGTCAGCTGTTTAAAAAATGAACAAATATCAAAAATAAAAAATAACCTCACGATAATAAGTTGCTGTGATGATGGGGAAGCTCAAGATACAAAATTAGAAGAAAGCAATTGTTTGAAAATATCTATAAGCAAGGCCTCAAAGGAATATGCAGATTAGACATGGGCTACTAAAAATTCCTCCAAATAATGAAAAAGATTTAAAAATAAATAAAAATAATTTAAAAATAAAATAACAATGGTAAAAGAAATCTCAGGAAAACTGAAAGCTATTCAAAAATATTATGAAATAATAGCTTGTTCAAAGAAGGAAAAGTATTAAAGAAAATAATGTTAATACCTCCATGGAAAGATCTGAAAAAGAGTCCAAATGAAGATTGAATAATACCATTCTTCATTCTAATTCCTCCACAAATTTTTCTCTACTGTTAGTGATACATGTCTTATTTTACAACATGATGAACATGGAAATAAGTATTGTATAATAATGCATATAAAAACTATATCAAATTACCTAACCTTTTGAGGAAGGAGAAGTGAGAGGAAAGGAGAAAACATGGATCATAAAATGTTAGAAAATTATTATTAAAATTGTTCTGAAACAATCTGGGAAAAGAAAAAAGAACTTAAAAAAAGAACTCCACAAAAATCAGAATTGTCCAAATGATAAAAAGAAATACAGGGGGCAGCTGGGTAGCTCAGTGGATTGAGAGCCAGGTCTAGAGATGGGAGGTCCTAGGTTCAAATCTGACCTCAGACACTTCCCAGCTGTGTGACCCTGGGCAAGTCACCTGACCCCCATTGCCTAGCCCTTACCACTCTTCTGTAGGATTTATACCAGGGATGCAGGGCTGGTTCAATATTAGGAAAACTATCCACATATTTGACCACATCAACAAGCAAACCAACAAGAACCACATGATTATCTCAATAGATGCAGAAAAAATCTTTGATAAAATACAACACCCATTCCTACTAAAAACACTAGAAAGCATAGGAATAGAAGGGTCATTCCTAAAAATAATAAACAGTATATATCTAAAATCATCAACTAATATTATCTGCAATGGGGATAAACTATATGCATTCCCATTAAGATCAGGAGTGAAACAAGGATGCCCATTATCACCTCTGTTATTTGACATTGTATTAGAAACACTAGCAGTAGCAATTAGAGAAGAAAAAGAAATTGAAGGAACTAAAATAGGCAAGGAGGAGAACAAATTATCGCTCTTTGCAGATGACATGATGGTCTACTTAAAGAATCCTAGAGAGTCAACCAAAAAGCTAATCGAAATAATCAACTTTAGCAAAGTTGTGGGATACAAAATAAACCCACATAAGTCATCAGCATTTCTATATAATTCCAACACAGCTCAGAAGCAAGAACTAGAAAGAGAAATCCCATCCAAAATTACCTTAGACAAAATAAAATACTTAGGAATCTATCTCCCAAGACAAACACAGGAACTATATGAACACAACTACAAAACACTTTCCACACAACTAAAACTAGACTTGAACAATTGGAAGAACATTAACTGCTCATGGATAGGACGAACCAATATAATAAAAATGACCATCCTACCCAAACTCATCTATCTATTTAGTGCCATACCCATGGAACTTCCAAAATTTTTTTTTTACTGATTTAGAAAAAAACATAACAAAGTTCATTTGGAAAAACAAAAGATCAAGGATACCCAGGGAATTAATGAAAAAAAACACAAAGGAAGGGGGTCTTGCAGTCCCAGATCTCAGACTATATTATAAAGCAGCGGTCATCAAGACAATTTGGTACTGGCTAAGAGACAGAAAGGAGGATCAGTGGAATAAACTGGGGGCAAGCACCTCAGCAAGACAGTATAGGACAAACCCAAAGATCCCAGCTTTTGGGACAAAAATCCACTATTTCATAAAAACTGCTGGGAAAATTGGAGGACAGTGTGGGAAAGATTAGGTTTAGATCAACACCTCACACCCTACACCAAGGTAAATTCAAAATGGGTGAATGACCTGAACATAAAGAAGGAAACTATAAGAAAATTAGGCGAACACAGAATAGCATACATGTCAGATCTTTGGGAAGGGAAAGACTTCAAAACCAAGCAAGATTTAGAAAGAGTTACAAAATGGAAAATAAATAATCTGGAATACATCAAATTAAAAAGGTTTTGTACAAACAAAACCAATGTAACCAAAATCAGAAGGGTAGCAACAAATTGGGAAACAATCTTCATAAAAACCTCTGACAAAAGTTTAATTACTCAAATTTACAAAGAACTAAATCAATTTTACAAAAAATCAAGGCATTCTCCAATTGATAAATAGGCAAGGGACATGAATAGGCAGTTCTCAGCCAAAGAAATCAAAACTATTAATAAGCACATGAAAAAGTGCTCTACATCTCTTATAATCAGAGATATACAAATCAAAACAACTCTGAGGTATCACCTCACACCTAGCAGATTGGCTAACATGACAGCTATGGAAAGTAATGAATGCTGGAGGGGATGTGGCAAAATGGGGACACTAATTAATTGCTGGTGGAGTTGTGAATTGATCCAACCATTCTGGAGGGCAATTTGGAACTATGCCCAAAGGGGGGGGAATGGAAAGAAAGAACCTGAAATTAAAAAAAAAAAATCCTGGCATAGATTCTAGTTGTCAGATTTCTAAGAATTTCTACTTTGATCTTAAGTAGAACTAAAAGAAAGAAAAACAAATATAAAGAGGTAAAGATCCTTCATTGATCTTAAGTAGGAAACATGGCATCTGTCTGTAGGACCTTATTGCTATCACTAATGCTACTTCTTGTAGGATCTGCATGGCCATAGACTCTTGGCTTCATACTGGCCCCAATAAGGGAGGCTTGGAAGCTCCTCCTCTGTGCAGAAGCCAATAGCAGTGCCTGCCTCCTTCCTTGAGCATGCCAGGCAAGCAAGATGCAAAATCTTGATCTTCTAGATGCTTTTGGTTATACCCAAGTTCTATCTCAGAAAACAATCAATAGCTTCTCTTTTAACCATAAATTTAGAAGATGAGGACTAATTATACAAGGTCTAAGAATTCTCCAAATTGGCAATTAAAGGCATATAATCATGCCTTCTTGGAAGCAGGCTTATCAGCCAAGAGGGCTGGTGGTAGTCAGTGAATGGGGCCCAGGTTTCCATTACTTGTGTACTTTGAGTACACAAATACTCAAATAGATAAAAATAAATGTATACACAATACTACATATATTACACAGCTACATACCCCAGCAGATAGAATATTTGATCTGTACTCAGGAAGGTTTGAATTCAGATCTTATCTCAGGTACTAACTGGGTGATCTTGAGCTTCCTCAGTTTCCTCATTTGCAAAAATAGGTCATAGCATCTATTTCACAGAGTTATTGTGAGGACAAAATGAGACAGTATTTGCAAAGTGCTTTGAAGACCTTAGATTATATTATTATATATTATTATTAATTTATATACATTATTATACCTTATTAATATTTGTGATATGAATATATATAAACTCTTGGTCATGTCATGTCATGTCATATGTCAGGTCATGTCATATGTCAGGTCAGGTCATATGTCATATGTCATGCCACATTGCATGTCATGTCACATGCCATGTCACATGTCATGTCATGTGTCATATGCCAGGTGTCAGGTGTCATGTTGTATGTCATGTGTCGTATATAATATGCCGTGTCATGTGTCACGTGTCACATGTCATGCTGTATGTTGTGCCATGTCATACGTCATGTCATGGCATGTCATATGTCATGTCATGCCCTGTCATGTCATGTCATGCCATGCCCTGTCCTGTCATGTCCTGTCCTGTCCTGTCATGTTAGCATGTAGTTTATATGTAGCTAGGTGGCTTAGTGGATAGAGTACTAGGCCTGGAGTCAGGAAGATCTAAGTTAAACATGGCTTTAGACGCTAGTTGTGTGACTCTGGGAAGTCATTTAACCTCTGTTTGACTTAATCCATTGGAGAAGAAAATAGCAAACTACTCCAGTATCTTTACCACCCCCCTTCCCAAAAGACAGTATTGTTGTGTTATGATTCATGGAATCACAAAGATTCAAACTATTGAATGACTGAACAAAAATATTATATGTATATATAATGTATGTATATGCAAATATACTTGTATTTATGTGTGAAAATGCATTTCCTTATTAGACCTAAGTTTTTTGCTGGCAGGGGTTATCTTGTGCTTTTATTTCTGTCTCCAATGTTTATTACAGTCCCTGGAAAACAGTAGATGTCTAAGAAATCCTTGTTTATGGATTGATTTATAGTTGCATAATTTTGAAGTTTTCCATCTTGATTTTGTGATGTCTGATGATTTTCAGTAACTGGAGCAAGTCTGGGCTATGTCATTCCCCCAAAACCAGACGTCTACAAACAATTCCACAGAAGTACAGCTATAGAAGGAAGCTCTGTAGCACATGAAGCAATCAGTTCTCATAAATTAAGAGTTTTCTCTACTGCTGAAGAATAAGGCATATAAAACTCTCAGAAAAATGGGGGCCTGTGTGCTCTGAGGCCGCAAAGGGATTGCTGCATTTTAGATGCTGAGTCTTACTTCGGAAATGTACAATGTAATTGCCTTAAAATCAGAATCCTTGAGTAAAATAATAAAGCTAGTGTTTAAAAAGATTAATGACAAATAAAAACTCTAAAACCAGTCATGCAGCAAGCCAAACAGCCCAATCTGTATCAAGCTTTTGTCAGTGATGGCGATGTGATCGTTTTCACCAAAATGTCCCTGTAAATTGCCATGTGATTAAACCAGAATCATTTATTTACAAATTCTAATTTGCGAGACATCCAGCATATGTTTTCCAGTCTATTTAATTTCCCTAAGTACTCTCTTGGACATTTTGGTATTAACAAGACAGTTCTTTCATTATATTTTACAGCCTTGAATAATTTGGATATAATAAAGTTGATTAATGAGTCCAGTCAGTGATCTCACATAGGCACTCTATAGGCATAACACCTATACGTGAGCTTACGTTAAACAAGGCAAAGACTAGGAGAAGGAATAGATTACTTTTCCACAGGGGTTATTTGAAGAGTCAAACCCATATTAGAAACTCTACATCTATCCCTGTCTGGGGAAATACAGTATATTAAGTATCTTGAGAAGAATATCCCTACTAGTCTCTTCTCACTATCATCTGTCTTCTCAGCTGTCAGAAAAACCTCCTGATTGCTTGCCCGTCTTTTCCTTTTGGTCCCTGGGCAACTAGAACAAATAATGATAAAATACCTGTGTCAGATACCTAAGTCAGCCCTGTCTTGCTGGTGCGGAAGCCAAGCTGGCCCTGTAAATCCTCTCTCCGTAAACATCCCTGCTTTGGCCTTCTCCATGGACCAGCTGTCTCATCCAGCTGATGAGTTGGCTTACTAGCCCTGGGAAATGTTAGCCTTAAAAGGAATGTGAGGAGGCAGAACAATTTATCCTCTGAGGAGCCTCATTTGTCCAAATGCTTTGTGACCACTCAGTCAGTCCAGAGCAAACGTACCTCAAAAGTTAAAATATATCATATAGGATGGGAAGGATAGTAGAGGTAGAGAAAATACACTACCCTAGGAACTGGTCATACATTTATATATACATAGACATATATACATTAAGAAATAAATATATATATATATATATATAAATATATATGTGTATATATATAAATATATGTATGTACATGGAGAAGACAGAGAGAAAAAAGAGTAAAAGATTCTTTGATTCGTTCAGTGAAACCCCAAAGTCCAAAGAGATTTTGACCCAAATTAATAAAGCTCCAGAATGTTAATTGGGGGAAGAAGTGAAGAAAAATTGGTGACAATGAAAATCTCCTTATTTTAAGTCATTTTCTAAGCCAACAGATACCATGACTAGATGAAATGGTGAGTGCCAAACATAGGAGGCACTTAGTAAATATTTGCTAAATGTATGTAGGAATGAATGCATATTCAATGAGTTACAGGAATGCAGATATAAGAGATAACTTAGACTTCAGGAAAAATATTTGGCATGCTCGCCCCCTTGCCTTTTTATCTATTGATATATCTACTTTTTAAAGCTGTTTAAATGCCACCTTTACCTGAAGCCTTCCTCCGTGATTGCTACTCTACAAAGTGTTTTTTTTTTAATCCTATGAACTCATTAAGCATTTTTTAACATGTAGGTGGTACTTGTAGTTATTTTAGTGCATATCTTCTTTTAATCACAAGAATAGAAATTCCTTAAAGGTTGAGACTGGGTTTTTATACAAATACAGCTTTGGACAATAATAATTATTCTGTATCTTCCACATTTGTCCCCTCTTCTAAATTCCCACTACCATCACTAGTACAAATTTCAGCACAGTCCATCTCAACAATTCCAATAGCCACAGAGTAATTCTTTTCATTCCAACTCTCTGACCTCACTCCAGTTCCCACTATAGGCCCTTAAAACTGGATTATGCAGGGAGCAGCTGGGTAGCTCAATGGATTGAGAGCCAGGCCTAGAGATGGGAGGTCCTAGGTTCAAATCTGACCTCAGCCACTTCTTAGCTGTGTGACCCTGGGCAAGTCACTTGACCCCCATTGCCTAATCCTTACCACTCTTTTGCCTTGGAGCCAATCCAAGAAGGAAGGTAAGGACTTAAAAAAATGGATTATCCTTTATTTTAAATTATAAATATTATTATTAATTATATTATAATATAAATCATATATATATATATATATGATATAGCACACCTTTGCCCAAAATCTTTCTTTGATTATCTATTACCTAATGATCTTCAAATCATTTTGCTTGATAGTCAGGTCCACTTTGCATTTTTCTTAGTAAAACCCAAATTCCAAATTTAATGCAATTATGTTAAATTATGTTATTATTTTCTTCCCTGAGAAAAGAGGGAAGAAAAGAAGGAGAAGAATAAGAGCGGGAGGAAATGAAAGGAGAAAGAGGGACAAATAATGAGACTAGATAGTATGAAGGTTATGGGTGTGACTCTCCCAGATTGACCTATAGAGGTCACATTTAGTGTCCCTTCCCTCTAGAACAACTACTTAGACAGACCTACCTGCAAATAATACTTAATACAGTTCTCCCCACCCCCCACATGATTTGCTCATTTTTCTTCCTTCTTCCTGCTTTCTCTTTCTGTAGTGTCATCTTGGAAGGGAAAAAATAAAAACACTCAGCCTCTAACTTATTGAATTTTAGAAACTCAAAATAGTATGGTGAGAAGATTCGTAATTATACCTATCTCTCAGGGCATAATGACTTAATTAATATACCCTTCATGAGGCTTTGCTCTGTGGGAAGCACACAGCTGCACCGGCTGATGGAAATTAAGTCATTGCAAAGTGCAGAAACCTGAGCATTGTGTATGTGTGTGTTTTAAATGTTTAATGTGGATATTTTCCCCAAATTTGGATGAGTTTGTTCATAGTGACTGCCTCCTCCCTTTCAGGGGCTCCCAGATGATAAATGTATAGGAGAGAGGGAAAAGTATGTAAAGTTGGAACTGCTAAACTCTCTAATGACAAAATCAATCATAGACAAATATTACCCTCTCAAGGCTATCCAGAATGACGCATTGATTTTCCCCCCAATTTATTCACCAAAGGGGCTTATGGTAAGCATGGTTGGGGATGTTTTTATTTGTGCTTCCATCAACTGCATGGAATATTAGGAGCCTTTTCTTTTTAATTTCCTTTACAATTATTCGGGGGCTCATGAATGTGTTACCCTTATATAAGCCCCAGTATCACATCACATCAGAGTAGGAAAAGTGTTTTGCTTATTAAAATAAAAATTTCTGCTGCTCAGGCCATCTGAGCTTCCCACCAGGAATACTGAAATGTCAGTGAGGCCTAACCAGACCCTTAAGCGTTTCAAATGCAGGGAAATTGAGTTGAAGTGTCCCTGCCAGGACTCAGCATCATTTCCGTGTATACCATATGCCTGAGACAGAAGTTTGAGCACTTAAAAAAAAAAAGAAATTCCTTCACTCAAACACTTTGCAACAGGAAATTAAGTAGCTCCCATGATTTCGTTCAATGAGTATTGTCACTGCTACAATTTTTGAGATATCAGGGCAGACGCAACCAAGACTAGCTATTGGACTGGTGCGAAAGAAGCTGGTAGATACCTAAGATTGTCAGACCAGGAATAGGGGCAGGCAAACTACAGCCAAATCAGGCCAGACATCCATGTTTATAAACAAATAGTTAAAAAATTAAAACCAATACAATCTTAAATATATGCATATATTATGAAAACATTAGCTATTGAATATTTTAATTTAACTTAGAAATTAAAATATTAAATATTAAAATGCAAAAACCATTCTTAGTCAGGAGTTATACAGATATAGGTTGGCAGGTCAGATTCAGGTCTGTAAGTAGTTATTTGCCTATTCCTACATTACCAGTAAGCTTCAGAAAACTTTGGGATGAAGGGAAAGGAACGGGGTAATGGATTCACAGTATAAAGAGAAAGAACATGAAAGCGACAATGTATACAGAGCACCCAATTCCAACTTGTACTGGCAGAATGGGTCCTGCAGAGGGTGGCAGACAATTCTTCTCAAGGTTTCAGGGGTAAATATGAATAGTGGAGGGGTTCCACTTAGGCTGGACTTGGGGATAGGAAAGCCTTGCCTAAGGCACTTAATAGTTGTGTGACCCAGGGAAAGTTACCACTCTCAGCCTCAGGTTCCCACTCTACAAAATGAGGAAAATAAAAGAGTTTTTAGGAGGATCAAATGAGATAGCATGTTTAGTGCTCTGCAAACCTGGAAGGAATAAGTGCAGGCTGATATTGCTGTTATTATTATTATTATTGTTGATATCATTTAGTTGGAACACAACTTTTCACATATGAAAATGTGTTCCCTTTTGGTCAGTTAATTAGCTTTGGGAAGTGAATGTTTATTAAAGTGGTAGAGTAAAACAGTGGTTATAAAAATCCCTCCCTTTCGTCCCACACCCATCTGGATGTCACAGTTTCCTACAAATAAATACAGAGTGTAGGGGGAAGTTGGTCCAGACTGAGTACTCAGGTGGACAAACACAGTGCTGGATCAACTGAAAATGCTTTATTCATTTCATGCACTCTTAAGGAACTCCCCTGACATATAGCTAGGATTTGAGGGTCAATGCCTTTATAGAACCTGTAGCTGTTCTTCTCTCTGAAGGTATCATGTTTCTTGAAGCTGCTGTCCTTAGTATCTCTACTTTGTCTGCTGTCAGCTCCCACATGCATGTGTTGATTTTCCCTAACCCAGTCTCCCTAATGTCATGGCCAATGTGAGAAGGTTGGTAGGGAAGGAAAGAATTCAGCACTCCCTTTGGCCTTATTTCCCTCTCTTTGCTGCAGTCTGGTAAGACTTGTCTCTTTAAAATACAAATAAAATACCACCAAAATCTTATTAATATTTTTTGTTTAAAATCTCTTCTCTGACATACACAAACTTTGAGGTGTGCCACTATATCCATTGTTCAACCTAGTTCATTAATTGAGGATGAGCAGTGCGAGTCAGCCTTTTTACACGACTAAAGGTTTTGTGAGTCAGACATTTCTTATACTTACGGTGTTTCAGACAAAAGAGTGGTTGCCATAAATTGTTGCCGTGAAAATGTGTAAATGGCCAAACTATAAGGTTTTGGCCACACTGGTAAAGATAATTTTTTGTGTCTTGATTGTATATTAAAAATAAAGTAGTCACCATGAGAAAATTTCCCAAATATGAAATGCCCAAGTCAGCTGGATTTTTATGGAGATTTTAATTAATACAAATAAGGAATTAAGGAAAAGGAGAGAGAATAAGAAAAGGATAGTATGAAGGGCCTAGACCAACATGGCCTAGGCCTGAGCCTTAAGAGAGAGACTAGTCAGTCTTTTATCAACTCACCACAAGATTTGTCCCAAGCAAAACTCTAGTGTTCAGAGACAACCTCCAGTTCAGCTCCTGAGCTTCACTTCAGGTTCCAAGACTGAATTACCCCTTCAGAGGCCTTCTGGCCTCCTTTTAAAGAGAATTTTCTCCTATGTCACCTCCCCTAAGTTTTCACATCTACCAATCACAGTAGACATTTCCATAGGACTGACCACTCTCAATTCACACCTGAGTAGAATAAACTTTTGAGTAATTCACACCTGAGTAAACTAAAACCTCACATTTCTTGCTAAGCTTGCTTGAACCTTCAGTGATCAATTTGACCTTCACAGGCACTTAGCACCTTTCTGTACTAGATCCAAAAATATACCCAGCTTAAGGGTTTTAGCTCCACTCCAAGTATAGGTTAAGTACTCTTCATTGTTCAGTAAGGAGTTCACAACCTTATCTTCCCCCAAAGCATGCCCAAGCATGGGTGGAGCAATGTTAGAGTTCTCACATTCCTGATCAAGTACCTTCATTGTTTAAAATGGGGAATGGTCCCAACCAAATGTTCTAAGGTAGAGTCCAAGAATTTCCAATATTCACAAGTCTGAAAATTTTTAAGATTCACAACTGCTAAAGGCTGTTAAGAGAATTTTATTAATTTCTCTCCTTTTTAATATTTAAGAGGAAAAGGAGCAATGTTTTTCAGTAAGAGATGCCCTGCTTGGCCGCTTGTCAGTTAGTGAGAGTTAGAAGGGTGTGGGGGAGGGAAGTTAGTCAATTTCAGAGAGTTGGAAGAGGCTTTTTGTCTCTGGGTCTCTTGGGGAAACATTGTGCTGCTAGCACTCTCTCTGGTTGGAGGCAGAGAAATGAAAGTAAGGTCTTAATAGCCTTCTGGATTATTAATAACTTGGGTAGATAAGGTAGATAAATAGTGGTTATGTTATTAGATAGTCAGAGTAGAATAGTAAGTGAGGGCTTTGGCCTAGCAAAAGATACTGCCCTCTGGGGCAGATAGGTCTAGGGTTTTTTTCCTACAGAACATTTTTTGTTAGGATTGGGATCTGGGGTATAGTTTTAAGCTATTATAAGATTACTTTCACTTTCCTCCTGCCTATTTCCTATCCTTATTTCCTAATAATGAACTAAGTTTTTTGCACTTAAAAAACTGAGCAATGGCTTTTGTTCAAATTCCTACCCCCCAAAATTTTAACCCTTCACAAGGCTAAACCTGACCCCAAAGTATGAGAAGTCAATTTTAGGCCTACAGAAGAAATCAGTGAAGCATACTTGACTCAAATCAGTAATGAGGAAATAGAGGAGGCAATATTTGTAGCATATTTCATGTTAGAGTTAGCAAATCAGCTTAAAAGAAACAGAAGTGTATGTAAACAGAAACCAAAAATGTAGAATCTTTGGGGGGTGAATAGGTGTTTTGTATATCCTGTCATCATTTCCCATTGCATGGATTTTGGGTTCTGTTAGAGTATCAATTACAGAATGCAGCAATCTTTATTGTAACTCAAATTTCGGAGGCCCTTATATGGAGGCATTTGTCATTTACATACTAAGTCAGTCATTTCATATATTATATATATATATATATATATATATATATATATATTTGGGGGCTACATCTTTAGCAGCTTTTGCAATGTAATAGGTCAGATGCTAGATTTCTAGTTAGGATTTTAGATTTGACTTCTGATGCTTACTATCCTTAAAACCTTGGGCAAGTCATCTAACCCTTCAGTTTCTTCACCTTCAAACTGGGTATAGCAATAACTTCAGCAGATACACTTTGCAAGGCTGTTGTAAGGCTCAAATAAGATAATGCATGTAAATTTTTTTTAATTTTTAAAACACTGTATAAGTATGAATTATCAATATCTCTTGACTTTTCCACACCCTTATTCATTACTAAATAGGCTTTCTTAAAATGTTTAACTGGAATACTTTGGAATACTTTCCTGATGAGGATCTGGAGTCACTTTAGGAGGGTTAGTAGGTGGTGTAGTGATTAGAATATTGGACTTGGAGTCAGTAAGACAAGAACTTAGAAACCGCTTCAAACACATACTAGAGGTGTTTGAGCAAATCTGAGTAAAACACATAAATTTTGCCTACCTTGGTATTTTTTATCTCCAGAAATGAGGGGGTTAGATATAACTTCTCAAGTACTGTTCTGTAAGGTATAAATCTTTGACTCCATGATTCCTTGAACTTTAGTGATTCCCTTTCTTTATAGGAAATGAAAAGGTTAAGCTAAGCTTGACACTAGAATCGCTTTACTATAAACCTCCCTTTACCATCTTATTTTGACCTTTTCCTTACGTGAACCACTTTATCTCTCCTGGCTTTTTACTCCACATTGTAATATCCTTGAGAATGTCGTTCACATTCCCAGATCTATTCTTTTTCAACTGTATTCCATTGATCTTCCTTGTCCCTTGCTTCCCTGCTCCCATTGCCTCTGACTTTCTAAATGCCACTTATTCCTTAAACATATCTGCCTCCGTGAAGCCACCCTGTCCCTAAGCCACAGAAAATCTATTCCTCTTCCTCCAAAATCCTATTGTGATTACTCATTAGGCACATAGCTATAAACTATCTCAAGCTAGCAGGTAACATCATGAGAATCTATCCTTTCGTCTTACCTCGAAAGTAAACTCCTAGCAGGTAGTGCCTCATAGATCTTTATGTGCAACCAAGAGCATAACTCATAATATATCACTTGGTTATATAAGGATACATAACAAGTTCTCATCAGCATTTCCTTGCTTGTTTGATTCCCATTCTCTCATGAGGAACCATCTTGAGTAACCTATGGGGGACTACCATTCCATGGTACTAAGGGTGAGCCATATGTGAAAATATAGGACTTAGGGCATTATAACATTTTTGCAAATGAGGACAACTCCAAACAAAATATTAAAATAAGCAAAAGTGTCCATCGATATTTTCTACCCTCTCCCTCAACTCCCTTTATGATCTAAATACTTAAATCCTAGTACTATTTATTGGGGATGGCCTTTCATTCAGATTTGACCTTTTAGACAGTGCCTTATCTTATACAATGTTCTTAGTCTCCTCTGTTTCATTAAAACTTGATTGTCCTCTGTCTCAGTGTTTCAAGACCCTGATATTTACAATATAGTAGTGTTAACTTCAGTGGTGGGATTTCAAGCATTGCATTATCGATTTTGAATTGAATGTTAGAAGTTAGACATAAGGCCCAAGGAAGTTAAATGATTTGTCCAAGGTCACACACACAGCTATTATATCCTGAGACTGGATATGAACCCAGGTCTGTCTGTCACCAAGTCTAGTACTTTAGAGGGTCTTTCCAGAGCCTTTTAATTACAACTGCAATAAAGCTTTCTTTGCTTGTGAATATCAAGTATATTATGACATGCTGGGAGGCAAAAAAAAACTGTAATAAATTAAATAGGTCTTAGTTTAACAAAAACAGAGCTTTTGAGGAGGTGGTAGGCATAGAAAGAATGTTAATTTGTTAGTAGTTCTTTAGCTATGAAGATTACTTAAAATGTGGATATAAACCTAATGCACAAATAAGTAAAAATTGACCTCAAGAAGAAATATGTGGCTCTTCCTTCAGAAAGAACATGTCTAGTGCAGAGAATCTCAAGTCACTTAGTTTGTTGGTTCAAGTAAACCTTAACACTTATGGAATATGTGATAATAGCCAAGACAATTCATATCCATAAAAATTGTATTTGGAAAATGGAGATTATTGTACTTCTACTACGTCTAGCATCTGTCTCCTGAGGTTATTATGAGCATCAGATGAAACGATGAATGGAAAGCCCTTATAAAGGTTAAAATGCCATAGGGATGTAAGTTATTACTGGATATAGGACATAAAAGCATAGAGGAAACATCTTACTTACTTCACCTGAGAGTTAGAATGCCTAAGAATAGGTTGGTAGCCGAAGCTATAAGGAAAAGAAGAAAGTTATTCTCTTTTCTTCCTCTTCATTTTTTTGAGATGCCAAACAATCCATTTTATTCAAGGAAATGAAGGGGATGTGTGTGTGTACAGGTATATACATTTGTATATGTAAACATGTACCTATTATACCAAGGAGGTCATATAAGAAGTCTCTGTGATTAGAAGTCTCTGTGATTGATAGTTTAGTTATTGTATTATTTAAGTGTCACAAAAATGGGAATTTATTTTTTTTGTTACAATAATCACATTATTTCCCTCCCTCCCCTCCACCTACCCTTCCTGCAGCAGATGTGCAATTTCATTGGGTATTACTTGTGTCCTTGATCAGAACCTATTTCCATTCTGTTGTTTGCACTAGGATGTTCATTTAGAGTATACATCCCCAGCAATATCCCCTTGACCCATGTATTCAAGCAGTTGTTTTTCATCTGTGTTTCTACTCCCAGTTTTTCCTCTGAGTGTGGATAGTGGTTTTTCTCATAGATTTCTCCACATTGTTCAGGATCAATGCATTGCCACTAATGGAGAAGTCCATTACATTCAATTGTACCACAGTGTATCAGTCTCTGTGTACAATGTTCTCCTGGTTCTGCTCCTTTCGCTCTGCATCACTTCCTGGAGGTTGTTCCAGTCTCCATGGAATTCCTCCTCTTTATTATTCGTTTTAGCACAATAATATTCCATCACCAACATATACCATAATTTTTTCAGCCATTCCCCAATTGGAGGGCATCCCCTCATTTTCCAATTTTTTGCCACCACAAAGAGTGAAGCTATAAATATTCTTGTATAGGTCTTTTTCCTTATTATCTCTTGGGGGTACAAACCCAGCAGTGCTATGGCTGGGTCAAAGGGCAGACAGTTTTTTATTGCCCTTTGGGCATAGTTCCAAATTGTCCTCCAGAATGGTTGGATCAATTCACAACTCCACCAGCAATGAATTAATATCCCAACTTTGCCATATCCCCTCCAGCATACATTACTTTCATTTTCGGTCATGTTAGCCAATCTGCTAGATGTGAGGTGATACCTCAGAGTTGTTTTGATTTGCATTTCTCTAATCATAAGAGATTTAGAACACTTTTTCATGTGCTTATTAATAGTTTTTATTTCTTTAACTGAAAATTGCCTATTCATGTCCCTTGCCCATTTACCAATTGGAGAATGGCTTGATTTTTTGTACAATTGATCTAGCTCTTCATAAATATGAGTAGTGAGACCTTTGTCAGAGGTTTTTGTAATGAAGATTGTTTCCCAATTTGTTGCTTCCTTTCTAATTTTGGACACATTCATTTTGTTTGTACAAAAACTTTTTAATTTGATGTAAACAAAATTATTGATTTTACATTTTGTGATTTTTTCCTAGCTCTTATGTGGTTTTAAAGTATTTCCTTTCCCAAAGATCTGACAAGTATACTATTCTGTATTTACCTAGTTTGCTTAAGGTTTCCTTCTTTATATTCAGGTCATTTACCCATTCTGGGTTTATCTTGGTATAGAGTGTGAGATGTTGATGCAAGTCTAATATCTCCCAAATTTTACCAGCAGTTTTAATCAAATAGTGGGCTTTGGTCCCCAAAGCCCTTAGGATCCTTGGGTATATCATAGACTGTCTTGCTGAGGTCATTTACCCCAAGTCTATTCCACTGAACCTCCTTTCTGTCTCAGCCAGTACCAAATTGTTTTGATGACCACTGCTTTATAGTATAATTTGAGATCTGGGAGTGCAAGTCATCCTTCTTTTGCATTTTTTTTCCATGATTTCCCTGGATATCCTTGATCTTTTGTTCTTCCAAATGAACTTTGTTATGTTTTTTTTCTAATTGAGTAAAAAAGTTTTTTGGTAGTTCAATGGGCATGGCACTAAATAAGTGAATTAATCTGGGCAGGATTATAATTTTTTTATGTTAGCTAGTCCTACCCATGAGCAATCAATGTTTTTCCAATGGTTTAGATCTAGTTTTAATTGTGTGGAGAATGTTTTGTAGTTGTGTTCATATAGTTCTTGTGTTTGTCTCAGCAAATAGATTCCTCAGTATTTTATATTGTCTAGGGTGATTTTAAATGGAATTTCTCTTCCTAATTCTACCTGCTGAGATGGATTGGTGAGATATAGAAATACTGATGACTTATGTGGGGTTTTTTTGTATCCTGAAACTTTGCTAAAGTTGTTGATTATTTTGATTAGCTTTTTGGTTGTTTCTCTAAGTTTCTTTACTTAGACCATTATATCATCCACAAAGAGTGAAAGCTTGGTCTCTTCATTGACAATTTTAATACCTTCAATTTATTTTTCTTCTCTAATTCCTAATACTAGAGTTTCTAGTAAAATGTTAAATAATAGTGGTGAAAATGGGCATCCTTGTTTTACACCTGATCTTCTTGGGAATGCATCTAGTTTAACCCCATTTCAAATAACCTTTGCTGATGGTTTTAGATATATATTGTTTATTATTTTTAGGAAAGGCCCTTCTATTCCTATACTTTCTTGTGTTTTCAATAGGAATGGTGTTGTATTTTATCAAAGGCTTTTTCTGCATCTGTGATTTTTGTCAGTTTGCTTGTTAATATGGTCAATTATGTGGATGATTTTCCTAATATTGAACCATCCTTGCATTCCTGGTATGAATCCTACCTGTTCATAGTGATTAACCCTCGTGATGGAGTCTTTTTGCTAGTCTCCTATTTAAGATTTTTTTAATCTATATTCATCAAGGAGATTGGTCTATAGTTTTCGTTCTCTGTTTTTGACATGCCAAGTTTGGGGATCATTACCATATTTGTGTTGTAAAGTAAATTTGGTTTTTCTTTTTTTTTTCTTCTTTGCTTATTCTGTCAAATAGTTTGTATAATGTTGGGATTAGTTGTTCTTTGAAAGTTTGATAGAATTCATTTGTGAATCCATCTGGACCTGGGGATTTTTTCTTAGGGAGTTCTTTGATGGCTTGTTCAATTTCTTTTTCAGATGTTGGGTTGTTTAGGTAATCTATTTCTTCCTCTTTTCGTCTAGGCAATTTATAGTTTTGTAAGCATCCATATCACCTAGATTGCCATATTTGTTGCCATATAATTGGGAAAAATAGTTTTTAAGGAATTGTATTGTTTAATTTCCGATTAATTTTTGATTTACCTCTCCATGTACCCTTACCAATTATTATTTTCATTGCATTGTGATCTGAGAAGGTTACATTTATTATTTCCTCTCTTTTGGCCTTCTTTGCAATGTTTTTATGCCCTAATACATGGTCAATTTTTGTGAATGTACCATGTGCTGCTGAAAAGGTGTATTCTTTTGTCCCTATTTATTTTTCTCCACATATCTACTAACTCTAATTTTTCTAAGATTTCATTCACTTCTCTTATCTCTTTCTTATTTATTTGTTGGTTTGATTTATCTAGTTTGGAGAGAGGAAGTTTCAGGTCTCCCACTAGTATAGTTTTTTTTTCCATTTCATCCTTATGCTCTAATAGTTTCTCCTTTAGAATTCCATTTGGTGCATACATGTTGCATAAGGATATTTCTTCATTGTCTATACTGTAAAAATGGAGACGAATCCAGGACTTCAAGCCTCAGAAGTCCTTGCTCCACTTCCCCAGAATGCTTTGTAATCTCAATGAATTCTCACCTGGGCCGAGAGCAAATTATGATTTAAAGGGTCTCCACCATAGGCAGGGGCTCTTCTCTTTCCTGTTGCCACTTCCAAGCAGACATGTCTCTTTTCATAATGTAAGTAATGTTATCTAGGCCTCTCTGGGCCTAGTCACATGCTTTCTTATTCTGTATTTTCTTTATATTTTAACCTTTAATAAACCTCTAAAAATATAATACTCCTTGCAGAGAGAAACTAATTTCTAATCTGCCTCAGTTTCCCTAAATTTTAACTGTTACAATGCCACCTTTTATCAGGATGTAATTACCTTCCCTGTTTCTTTTAACTAGATTTTTTTTTCTTTGCCTTTGTCAGATATCATGATTTCGACTCCTCCCTTCTTTTTATCAGTTGATACCCAATAGATTTGGCTCCATCCTCTTATTTTCACCCTATGCATATCTACCTTCCTCATGTGAGTTTCTTGCAGACAGCAAATGTTAGGGTTTTGGATTCTAATCCACTCTACTATTTGCTTGCATTTTATGCATGAGTTCATTCCATTCACATTCAAAGTTATGTTTACTAGCTGTGTGTTTCCCAGCATTTTGATTTCTATTCCTAGTCCTGCCTTTTGTTATTTCACTATTTCCTTCTACACCAATGTTTGTTTTTAATCAGTCCCCCTATTTCCCACCCTTATTTTACTTCCCTTTCTGCCCCCTGCCCTTCTTATTACCCCCCCTTATTTTCTTTGCAGTCTTTTTAAACTACCCCCCACCCTCTCCCTCCCTTGTACTGCTTTCCTCCCAACCAGTCTGTTTATTACCCAATGGATTGGATTGTTCTTCCCTCTTTGGGTCAATTTCAATGCACATAAGAGTTGAGCATTTCCTATCTCCAACCTCTTTACCCTTCCAGTGTATTGATGTTCTCCCCCCTCCTGCCATGAGCTTACTTGTAACATATAAATTTACCCCCTTTTGGTTTTTTTTCCCATTTCTTTTAGTATTAACCTGTTTTTTAGCTCTCTCTCTCTCTCTCTGAAAGAGGTCATCTTTCATCCTCTTTACCTCGTCTCTCATCTCTTTTGCCTCATCTTTCACCTCTTTTGCCTCATTTTCAAGCTGGTTGATTTTGGCTTTCAAGACCCTATTTTTGGTTTTCAGATGACTTGTCTTAGTTTTTAAATTCAGATGACTTGTCTTAGTTTTTAAATTCTTACCCCAATTGTCTTCAGCCTCTTTTGATTGTGTTTTGAATTGAGTTTTGAGTTCTTCCAAAGCCTGTGGCCAATTCGCTGGAAATTCTGCTTTATCGTTTGATGATCCCTTCTCCTCTGTTCCATTTGCTCTTTATTCATTGACTGTATAAAAGCTGTTGATAGTAAT
The DNA here is from genome assembly GCF_027887165.1 of Monodelphis domestica. NCBI lineage: Eukaryota > Metazoa > Chordata > Mammalia > Didelphimorphia > Didelphidae > Monodelphis > Monodelphis domestica. The sequence continues at coordinate 115,994,932 of NC_077230.1, read as the reverse complement.
TTCTTCTTTTTCTGTTGTTTGCTCATATTTACCCCTTCTTTATTCCCCGTATTTGTCTGTGCTCTTGGTCCTCTCATTTGTTTTGTGTCAGTCACCCCTCTTGGAGTTTTGACAGGAGATCTCTCCATGCAGTCTGTGGGGGATGAGTGTTGGAGTTTGAGCTGTCCTCTGGAGGCTTTTGATGGGATTAAGTTCAGCTGGGTTGAGTGGATGTGCTCTGAGGCCACAACCTCCTGGAAGACTGGAGCAATATGGAGGGTCTCCACCTCTCTGACCAGGCTTCCTGCTCTGTACTCCCTCTCCACCTCCTTCTCTACTGCCTGTGTTCGGCGCTCTGAGTCTGGCACAGCCCTACCTGCCAGGTACATTCTCCAGACAAGCTCCTTTGCCTGTCCAGAGGTTCCCACTGCTGCTGGAGGCTTAGCGCTCTAGGTGGGGAAAGAGGGGTCCTGGGACCTTCCTTCTGCCTTCCCCTTAAACCCAAGTGTTCTTGGATTTTGGCTTTGGGAGGGGGGCATACTTTTTGAATTCATTCCAGCAGAAGGATTCCTTGGCTCTGTCTTGTTGTTAGCTTTGATTTTCTGTCTGCTAGAAGCATTTAGTTTGTAATTGGTAAGGAAGGGTATTCAGAGGTCTTAACTTTTGCTGTTTCTATGCCACTATATTGACTCCCCCCCCAATAGTTTATTTAGAAAAGAAGAAATGTGCAAAAAATGTGTGTGCTCACAAAAGGCCTCCCTCCCTCTCTCTCTCTGTCTCTCTCTCTCTTTCTCTCTCTCTCTCTCTCTCTGTCTCTCTGTCTGTCTTCCTTTATCCATTTCTATCTATCAATCCATCTATCAAAACACACATATGTATACATATATAAGTATACAACCCAACAAAAACAGATAAAGATCTGGTGAAAGAAAACAATTATAACAAATCCAATCTCAATTATTTTTACTTCTGTGTCAGCTCATGAGGAAGAGACTTTGGATTGGCTATCTTTTGTTATATCCCTGTAGAGCAATATTCCTTAATAGTATTCAACAAACAAGCATTTGCTGTCCATGATGACCACACTTAGGTATTTCAACATACTAAAGGACCTTCAGTGTTATTAAGGGTCCATACAGTTAAAAGAGTTTTAGTATAAAGTGAATTTTATTGCATTTTAATTCTTTGAACTTTGGTAATTGAGTAGCATACAGGGAACAAAAGAATCAATTAAGCTTTTACTATTTTCCCAAAAACATAGTTCTAGGAAAGGATGTAGAGAGGGTTGCTAACTATATAGCACAGTTTCTGACTTCACAGAGTTTACAATCAAATTCATGATATAAAATAGAACTATATGGCAAGACTGAATTAGTGTGAAGGAGTGTTCAAATATTTACCTTGTTGGTTTAAAAATAAATTGCTTTTCCAAACTGAGATCTTTTTTAAAAAAAGTATCCATAGACATACTGGAAAATAATTATAATTATAACAAATGTTAACAAATATATGAATGTTTCACTTTTTAAAACTTCAATTAATTTTCAGAAGTGGGAGATGAAACCTGTATAAGATAATAAAGTATAAGTGATGAGCTGTATTCAGTCTATTGAATCATAGAAATAGAATGTTGAGTTGTAGAGTTCAGTAGACATCATATACATTTCAAAGATGAGGACAATTAAGATCAAAGTGATTTGTCCAAGGTCATGAATCCCATACAATTAATTTTCATAAATATTTTTCAGATACTTTTAGAATGCAAATTATTAGGTAATGTGTCTGGAATAAAAAAAATTAAAACAAAAAACTTGCCATAAGGAGCTGATGTTCTACTAGAGTATATAAGATAGACACAAATGAGCAATTAAAAGATAATTTGAGGGAATTTTTTTGAAGAAAATTTGAGGGAAAGGATTTATGAGGGAAAAGGAAATGCAAACAACTAGAATAATAAATTTAAAGTATTATATTATATTCAAATTCAAAAATACACATTTAGAACATAGTGGAATCAAGTGCAAACTACAGCTTATGTATGTAATTTCTTAATGTTTTAGAAATCTGAAATTTTAATACCCAACAAATGTGAAAGGGCACACAAATAATATAGTATATTTTTAAGGTGTGTCAATAGATATATTATTTCCAGACTGCTAAAGGTGATATTCCTATTGTATCTTCTGTGGTCAAATCACCTATGAAATATTATTAGTATTAGCAACTTTGCTTTTAATTTGAGGTCAGATCTTAAAAAAAACTATATTATATGAAGAAAATAAATTAAAGTATTGAGGAAATTCAAAGCAATGATAAATAAGGACTCATTATAGGAATTGGGAATGCTAATAATAATAATAATGACCAGTTATCCATTACTTTAAAGTTTTCAAAGCATTTAAGATATGTTAACTCATTTGATTCTAACAACTCTGTGAGGTATATCTTATTGTCCCCTTTTTATAGTTGAGGAAAAAGAGCCTGAAAGATATATTCAGTGGTTGACCATAGCCACACAGCTTGTGATTATCTGAACCAGGATGTGAATTTTGATATTCTTGCTTCCAAGTCTAGCCCTCTATGAATTATATAGCCTAACTGTTATAGTTGAAAAAAGGGAAGACATTATATATATATATATATATATATATATATATATATACATATATATATATACATATATATGTGTATATGTATATGTCTATATAAATAAGTAGAGGGGTCTGTATCTTGAAGTGATGCATTTATCCATCAATGTTGATCTTCTAGTAGAACTGGTTGAGCACTTTTTTGAAGTGTTGCAAAGAATTTCCACTTAGCTCCAACTGAGGTATATAACATTCAAAATCTCTTCTAACTCTGAGATTCTGTGAATCTATCATCTTTGAAACTGTGAAGCATATGTAGCAATATGCATTCATCTTTTTAGTTATCTCTAAGCTTCTGATAAATAAACTCAGAAATGACATCTTGTCACAAAGGAGACAATGAAATGCTGATCAAAGTCTAAGAATTGGCATATTGAGTTCCTTCCAAAGAAGTCTACTATACAAATACCATACCCAGTGCCTATATGTGTGCCGTGGCCAAAATATAACAATAAATCCTTATTTCAAATATCAATGACTCGCCATTTGTCTAGAAAAAAATTATATTTTCCCTGCTGAGGATTAATCATTTTGGAAAGTAGAACCAAAACAATGTATAAAAATAGGAAGAGAAAATAAACAATGTGAGGACTAAAGGATCACAACTGAAAATGTAATTTCTGATGTGTACCTGGGTGCCTTATATTCTCTGTGTGTATGTATATGTCTGTGTGTGTATGTGTGTTTAGATAGTACTTCATAGAATATGTAATAGTCAAACAAGATGCCTTAAATCTCTTTGTGCCCAATGGGGAAAAGTGCACAGAGGAAAGTCAAAGGTTTGGGGTATTTTTGTTTTTATTTGTTTTGCTCTTTTCACTTTCTTTCTTATTTAACTGCTTCCTTTAAGTAGGTTGCTTTGATATCAGAGGTCATTTTGAAGCAAAAAAAAAAAAGAAAATTCTCACTTAAGATATTTATCTTCTTTTAAAAATTTGAATAAGATTATGAATTGAGAGCTTACAGGAGCCTTCAAGGTTACTGTAGTCCGACCCTCATGCTAACTGTGAAGAACTTGAGGCTCAGAGAGGTTAATTATTTTGCTCAACATCAACAGGTATTAAATGACAGTATCATAATTCAAATTCAGGAGCATTTATTTTAAATCCAGCAGTTTTTCATTGAAAATCAGTATATGGATTCAGAATTAAATCTGTGTACTCAAAACTACACTGTAGTCTAAAAGTTTCTGAGATGAAGAAATAGCAGATATTTCAGCTGCATATGTCAAAGATGTATTAGATTTATTACCTATAGATGTTATGCCAGTGATGAAAATCCCACGTGTATTTGCCTCTGTCCCGGTTCCTCTGAGTACTAGTACTCCCATGATCACACTTGCCATATGGCAACTGTCCATAGTCCCTTACTGTAAAAGATGAGGTGATCATAAGTTCATAACTCTTGACCTATATGGTACAATAGCAGATATCTAGACCATATCCCTGTTTTTACAGATAAAGAACCGAATTCTAGTGAGATTACATGATTTTCCCATTTTTACAAAGAAAGTAAAGAGTTGAGATTGAAAATTATAATTTTCAATTCTGTGCTGACTCCATTGCTTCCCTTCCCTATATGTCACCTCCCCTGACCCTATATACACTGACTCTTTGCTCAAGCTGTTTTTATTCATCTTCCACATTGTCTTGATCTGAGATGAGTTCTAGTCATGATCTTCTAGACCACGTTCATCAGAAGCTGGGAGACCATGTTTAAAAAAGAAACAAAAAACACTCCATTCTTTTAGAAAAAATATATAAACAAACATGTCTTTTTTTCATAAAGTTTAATTTTGAGTGCTATATCTACTACTTAACTTTATATGTGAAATCAGAAAGATCATAATTTCGCAGATACTTAGCTTCAGCATCTGTCCAATGATGATGTTATACTAGTTTGACACTTTTGGGTCCATATGCTATGAAGGTCTGGCACACATAACATATTTCACAGGACTAGAAAGGTACCTAGACTCTATTAAATACAACCTCCTCTTTTATAGATGGGGGAATTTAGATACAGAGAGTTAAGTCATTTGTGCAATATTAGACAGTTAGCCAGTATCTGGATGGGTCTTACTGACTCCAACTTCAGTGCCCTTCTCACCAAGCACACTATCTATTTAATATACGTTAGGAAAAATGGACATGTCTTATACACTTCAATCAGCAAACATTTATTAAACTTATACCATGCACATGAGCATATTCCCTATTTCTTTCTCTATACATGTTACATATGACAAATATGTATATATTATAAACATCTATGTATACACATATAACATTGCAAAGGAAAGCAGTTATGCTGAAACACAGTTATCAAAATCTATATGAAAACGTTCATAGACCCCAGCTTCATGAGTCTATATCTATAACTATCAAAATTATATATTTTATATATGTATTTTATACTCTTAATACATATACATTTGAGTATAGAGGAGAGAGAAGAGGGAATATAGTAATTTTGCTTTCCTAAATCATTAATCTTCTGTTTCTTTATTTTTCTCTCTATATGTTATGTATACCTACATGCATATCAGATTGTAAAGTAAACCAATTATTTTGAAATATTTTCATTAAAATCTATGTTAAAAAAGCTTTATGTACCTCAAGTCCATGAGTACATATCTAAAAATATTCAGAATATATACTTACATATGTTTATATTATCTCCCCATAATACACATATACTCATGTAAAGATGAAAGAAGAAAAGAGAGAAGTTCTCTTTCATATTCTCTGTGTATACATACATACATGCAAGGTTTCTCAAGAGCTTTAGAATATCTTTAAGCTACACCCTGTTTATATGTACAAAGAGAGAAACAGAAATATATACATATATGTATATTCACACATATATGCTATAAGGATAATTTTAGGGTTGTCACCTAATCTAAATTAATTTTGGTCACCAGGGAATATCCCAAATAAAATACCCAAATCAGGTGGAAATTTATGGTGATTTTAATTATATAGAAGAAAGAAATTAAGGAGAAGGGAGAGGGAAAAGGTGTAGGATTTCTTCAGCCTGGCCTGTGCCAGGGGGAGTTCAAAGTCCTCTGCCAAGAGTTCCCTGAAGAAGATTAGTGGCTTTTTAAGAGGATATTGTTTGGAAGGTAGAGAAAGAATCAGCCTAAACTCCAATGGAGCTCAGTAAAAATGACTCATTTTAACTAGGCTACTCAGCATATCCCAGTATAGTATCAAGGAAAATTCACTGCCAAACTGGACAATAGCTGCTGCCACGCCAAGATACTAGAACACTTAGCAAGCTCAGCAAGCTGCCGCCATCCACCTCTCCACCACCAAAGACAGCTGGAGAGAGGAAGTGACACGAAATATATAGAAGGTTTTACATCACTTTCGTGTGTCTCACCTGTACCAATGGTAGCTTAAGCTTGACTTAGGACAGCCTAGGGGTCTGTCAGTTGTTTCTGATTTGTCATTTGCTAGCACATGTCTATCATAGGCCATCCTTCTAGATACTTAATCCTTAAGTATGGGTGAAGACATTCCTGATTTTGTTAGACTAAGTAGGGTGGAGTAATCTAAAGTTCACAATGCCTACACACACACACACACACATATATAGTGTCTCCTCAATAGAATGCACATATTATTTAATAACAAAGACTTTATATTTCATCTTTATTTTCCCTAGCACCCAACTGAGTACCTGATACATAGAAAGCACTTAAATCCTTGATGATAGATTGAATGACTGAGACCTGGAACTTCATCCTGGCTCTGTCAAAAATGTTAAAAATTTTCCCAAGATAATAGTTCCCAATTCTCTAAATTTCTCTAGTCCTTATTTTAGTATTTATTATTATTTAGCCCTTAAGTTGCTAATGGACCCTCTTATTTCACTTGATTTATAAAAAACAAAACAAAATAATTATTCAATGACTTTTATGGGCCATCCTTCTCTGTCCCTTTCAAGTTAGCTCATTGGTCTTGCATAACACACTTCTTCCCCTAAACTACAATAGTTTCACCTGAGACACTGCAAGATACAAGCGAACAGTTCGACCTGGTCATGCTATTCTCCTGCTGAGAAATATTTAGCATTTACCAATTGCTTAGAGACTAGGGATTCTTAACCTGTTTTGTGTCATGGATTTCTTTGATAATCTGATGTCATCCGTGCATCCCTGCTCAGAAGGCTTTAAAATGCAACAATAAAAATACATAGGATTACAAAAGAAAGCAAACATGTATAAATACAGTTATTAAAATCTATATTAAAAAGGTCATGGATACCAGGTTAAGATCTTATTTCAAATTTCAGACCTTTTTTTTTTCATTTTCTAGGGATTCCACAATCTGCTGTCACCCTTCTACCCAACATTATATTACAGTATGTCCCTCTTTGTACTGGACTGGCTAGGCAATATAAACTATTCTGTCAGAGCACATCCTGCATTTCATGACCTTTGTGCTATTCCTGGATTACCTTCTTTATATATGATTTAAATACAAACTCAATCACATCTTCCATGAAATCATCTTTCATTTTTTATGCCACCATAAAAAGACTTGCCATTAATATTTTCATACAAGTAGATCCTTTCCCCCTATCTTTAGCCTCTGGGATATAGACCTAGAAGTGGTATTGCTGGGTCAAAGGGTGCATGATTTTCTGGCCCTTTGGACATGGTTCTAGATTGCTCTCTAGAATGGTTCTATCACTTCCTAGTTCCACCCTGTATTAGTATGCCAGTTTTACCACAGATTCTCTAATATAATCATTTTCATTTTTGTCATGTTAGCCTGTCTGATAGGGGTGAGATGGTACCTCAGAGTTGTTTTGATTTTCATTTCTCATTCTACTGATTTGGAGCATTTTTCATATGATTGAAGATTATTTTAATTTCCTCATCTGAGAATTGCCAATTCACATCCTTTGACAATTTGTCAATTGGGGAATTCTTTTTAGTCTTATATATTTGACTCAGTTCTCTATAAATCTGAGAAACGAGGTCTTTGTCAGAGACAGTTGCTATCAAATTTTTCTTAAATTATTGTTTGCCTTTTGATCTAAGTTGTATTGATTCTTATACAAATCCTTTTAATTTAATATAGACAAAGTTATTTTTTTTTTTACATCTCATGATGTTCTCTATGTCTCTTTTGACTTTTGTTCATTTTCCTGGCCTCCCTTCCCCACACCCTCTGACCCTGCCTATATGATGAAGTTCAGCTTTGTTTCTGGGTTGGAGGGAGTACTGTCCCAGGGTTCTCCCAATTCCTCATGCCCTGGCTTGAGCTGGGTTCTCCTTCCCTATTGCCAGTTTCCCAGGATGTTTTGATCGCTGGATTTCTTCTACCGAGAATCCCTAGTTTTGATTTCACTGGGTCACTCCTCCTGCCCCCAGTTTTCCCAGTGCTGAGTAATCTGGAGCACCTGGATATGTCTCTGCTATTCCTCAGACTGCTAGTTCTGTTTGCTCTCCCCTCTTACCTCAGTAAGACTGTCCCTTCCTGCTTCCCTCTATGTTTTCTTGGGCAGAAACACTGTTTCACCTTGTCTTTTCTTGGTTATGCTGTTTCAGACTGGGTTTGGGTAAACCTGGATTGGCCCTTACTCTACCATCTTGAATCCTGGAAGAAGAAATCTACTGCATTCTCTAAATAGAGTTATGCATGCTGTATTCTCTGGGGTTGAATTGATATCACCATTTAATACTATAAAAATTGATATAAAACTCTCAAACTCTGGAATTATTTACATTAAGTGGGACTGGTTAGTCAAATGCTAAAGCTTCAGTTTCCTGATTGGCCTCTGTAGTAACATAACGAAAAAGCAAAAACACTTAAGCATGTAGTTCATAATCTCAGAGCAATTCACTTCTAGGTTGAAGGCAGTGGAAGCAAGTCCCTTCCAGGGACTGTAGGCATTTACACCAGTAAATTCCCTTTAATTAGATGTCTGGTTTGGATATCTCATTTCACAATGATTATATCTTACTGTAGGTGACATAACATGATGTTCATCACACCCACAGACACCTACCTACATGTTGAACATTTAAAAACATATCAACTGGGGGCACCTGGGTGGCTCAGTGGATTGAGAGCCAGGCCTAGAAATGGGAGGTCCTGGGTTCAAATTTGACCTCAGACTCTTTTTAGCTGTGTGACCCTGTGCAAGTCATTTTACCCCCATTGCCTAGCCCTTACCACTCCTCTGCCTTGGAACTAATTCACAGCATTAATTCTAAGATTGAGGTTAAGGGTTTGAAAAAGTTATCAACTATACTTGGTAAAAAAAAAAAACAACTCTATTTTCATTCAGTTGATTTCATTTTTTTTGGTTGTTGTTATTGTTTTCCCCCCACTTCCCCTCCCATCACTTATTAACATCTCTAATTGTGATTCAGTTTTAATCTTAAATGAAAATATAATTAGGGAAGAGAACCCTATACTTAACAACTTAATGAAGAAACAATTTATTTTAGTTCTCATTAAAAAACAAATTACAGTATGAGTATTATATCTCTTAGCATATGTGCAAAATGGGACTACTTAAAATTATGATTTCATAAAATGTTTCTCTTTCTGCACATTAGGTCTTTACTAATATCAAATGGGCACAAGAGGATGAGGACAAAATGTTTTGTATCATCTGTATGGGAATGTGGTTAAGTGATTACTGGTCTGTTGCTCATAGAATGTTGGAGCTGGAAACAGCCATGACTACAATCTAGGTCAGCCAGCTCATTTTGTAGAAGAGGAAACAGAGGCCCTGGAAGCTGAAATGACTTGCCCCAGGTCAGTGTTGGCAGGGCTGCTCCCCTGCCCCTGTCCCCAGCCCCAGAGGACATTTTTCACATGGCCCACCCTCTGCCCAGCCCCTGAATGCAAGCATTCCCTCCCTCTGCAGTCTGGGGCAACGGGGGAGAGGGCAATATGGTTGTGGGTGACTCACAGTTGGCTTGAAAGCACAGTTTTTTGGGCACACAATTTGTTTGCCAGCGTTGCCCTAGGTCATACAGGTGCTATGTTACCAAATACAGCCTTTGAACCCAGGTCTTCTGGGTCCAAATCCAGTCAAAGCAGCAGAGAAGAGAGTAGAGTGGAAAGAAGCAGGGCTGACAAATGAAAAATACCAGATTGGAGAAAAATTGTTATTACATCATTACTCCAGCAAAAGATAACAAATTCAACCTACAAACGAATGACGAGGGCAAGAATTGGATGGGGAGAGTGGTTGGTATTTGAAGTTCTCCTTTACTGGAACTGGAAAAGGGAGGTGAGAACAAATACACATGGCCAATTAATAATCATTTATTAAGCACCAATTATATGTTGGGCATTGTGCTAAACTGGGAATACAAATATGGAAAGGAAAGACAGTTCTTGCCCCCAAGAAGTATACAGTCAAATTGAGGAAGAGAATGTGCCAGAGAAGAAGGAATAGAAGGTACTTAGTGTGTAAGGGCATAAAAGAGTGGAGTTAAAGGAGTCCAAAATGAGTGCAGTATAGTGGGAAAGGAGGGTATACACATATAAACAAAAATATTGGCTCAAAAAATGGTAGATTTTGGAGTAAAAAGGATGGCAGGGTTAAGGAGAGATTATTCATAAGCAAATATTTAAATTAAGAGGGATATTTTGATGATGGACTTAAAAACAGAGAGAATGAGGATTTAGAATTAGGGACTAAGGAGAAGAGAAAAGAAACAAGGAATTGAAAACTATTTTCATCAAGCACAGGTTATTATATCTAAGCACAATTCTGTTCCATTAAACTCATCTGCTAAGTAAAGTAGGAAGGAGATAAAAATGGAAAAACAAAGAATGGAAAATTGACAATGATCACAACTGTAAATGTTGTTAGGATGAACAAGATAACAGAATGGATTACTAAGCATAATTTAATATATAGTTTAGAAAGACATTTGAAACAGGAATTTACATAAAATTAAAACAAGGGAGTTGAAACACAATTGATTGCATTTCAGCTAATCTAAAAATAAAGTAGGGGTACTAAACATGGCCTCAGACAAAGAAACTTTTAAAATAGATCTGATTAAAGGAGATAAATGAGGAAATTATATTTTGATTTAAGGTAGGATAGAAAATGAGTTATTCTCAATACTTAGCATATATATGGCAAATAGTATATAGATTCTTAAAGTACAAACTAGTCATAGAAAGAAATAGATAGCAAAATTATAATAATAGAATATCTCAAAGTACCTCATATAGTGTTATAAATGTTTTAACCAAAAAGAAAAAAATTATGGAACTAATAGATGCCTGGTAATTTTTGAATGAACACATAAATTACATTATTTAGCAGTACATGGTATCCTGATAAAATTTTATTAGGAAGTAAAAATGTCATAAACACATGGAGCTAAATAGAAATATTTAAACACTTTCGTTTATGAAAGAGAGAAAGGATTAATTAACAAATTGGCTATATAACTAAAAAAACTCAGAAAAGCAACATATTAACAAACCTCAAGCAAATATCAAAATGTAAACACCAAAAAGCATTATTTTTCTTTGAAAGAAGGGTTATTAAAACTGCAAAACCCATTGAATTAGCAAAATTTTGAAAAAAATTGTTAATTTAGTTTAAAAAGAAAGAGTAAAATTAAATTATAAATATAAAAGTAAAATTCTTAATAAATGAAGGAAAATAAAAATTTGGAAACTCTTCTAACTATATGACAATAAAACAATGTTAAATTGATGAATATTTAAAAAATATAAAAACCCATGGAATGCCTATCAAATTGGGAAATAGTTAAATGACTTTTGGCATATCACTAATATTATTCTGTTAAAAGAAATAAATACATATAGACAGACATATAGTCATGCTTTCCGTTCTGCAATTTGTTCCTATAGTGTATTTTCTGTATCCACTCTTTGTGTGTGTATACATATATATATATATATATATATATATATGTATATATATATATACATATATATATATATATATATATATATATATATATGACCTCGTACACACATACAAATGACCTGTTCTTTTATACAACTTAATACTTTTGCTACCACAAAGGACCATTTTTCTGCCTAGTTGTTGCAAAAAGGCAACTTTATAAGGTTAAATTATTTACATATAATACAAATACATATAATACAAAATAAAATTATAAGGTTAAATTAGTTGAGTACAACCTTTAGTATATTCCACTGTGCTGGAGGGACTTTTAGTATAGCCCTGCCTGGCCACAAATCAATCTACTTTTTTAAGATGCTTCAGTATGGAGAGGTTCATTTTAAGTAGGCATGTAGTTAAGTAATTTATGTAAATATAATTTTGTCCATTTGATCATGGTGAATCATTAGTAAGAAATGAAAAATAATATTCTCAGTCCAGTAGAGACTTCTACTACAGTGACAAAATAGTGAATAGGATGCACAGAAAATTATTAGGTTTTTCAAACAATTTATAAATATCAGTAAAAATATCTGGCCTTAAATAGATGTTTACTGAGTGTCTGAGTAAACATATACCTGGAAGAATTAAATCTTAGCTTTCTCACTAAAAATCAAGTGTTGTTAACTGTTAGGGGGGAAAGAGGGTTAGTTTTTAAAGGTTTGGACAGGATTATTTAAGAATGCAGTTGCCAGGAATGTATATTAATTAAGGAGATTTATTACAAAATGTAGAAAGAGTGAAGTTAGGAAAATCAGAGATAAGATAGGGTAAGATATCTAGCCTAAGCACTAAGTAATTTACTTCTGGCCCATAACCCAACCCAGGCAGGGAGATTTGGTTCTTAGCTGGCCTCGGCAAAGCTGAGGACATGGGGAAATCTCTTCAGAAAAATCCAGCAGTTAAGAGTCAGGTTTTTCACTCACCTCATGTCAGTTCAAAGGAAGAGATGTTAGAATAGCCTCTCTAGGAAAGAAGGTCTTAGGTCCAGTCAGCAAATTCTTCACCGGTCTCCACTTGAAAGAATGAAGAACTTCCAGTAGAACTCCATTAAGGAAGTTATAACTCCCTTTTAAAGACACTTTCTCTTGCATCATTTCCTGTGCCTTCCCCTAATTCTACATCTACCAATCACAGTTGAAGCCCTGCTTTAGGATTGCCAAGGAGGCAGTCAGTTGATTCTGATTTGTCACCCATTATTGCACACATGGGTCACAGACCTCCCCTGTGAATGGGGTGTTTACATCTTTGGTGATCAAATCTAAAAATGGGCAGATCTTCCTACTCAACTTTTAAGTTTAAGAGATGTTTATACTTTTGGAGATTAAAATCTAAAAATTGTCAGGGATTAAAATTTAATATTCACAATCAGGGAAGAGTTAATTATTTTCATTTTCACAACAGGGGAGAGTTACATTTAATCTTCACATAACCTATTTTGGGAAACTTTTTAGCAGAGTTGGGAAGCTTAAAGACACCTCAGAACCCCCCTTTTACATACTTGCAGAATCCAGGTTAAAGTCCTTCCTATAAATGAAATCAGATAAAAGATGCATCTGGATGGGTCTCATGTTCTTTTTGGGAAGACAAATAAGACAATTGGGTTTACTAAGTGGGTTTACTATAAATACAAAAGTATCACTTTGTGGGGCATTTTTTCTTCTTATCTTACAGTGCTTATAATAAATATTTTCAAAAAGCCTATCTAGCATTGCAATAATATAATACAACAAACATTTATTAAGAACCTCCTTTGTGGCATACACTGTAATAAATAATGGAGATAAGCAAAGTAAGCCCAATGTCACTGTCCCTGCCTTTAAGGAGCTTACGATCTAATGACTGAAGGTATCAACATATATATTTAGTATTAAACAACTTGAATGTTAAGGTGGTAATTAGGTAAGGCTAGTAAAAATATAATGGATTTGGAAAATCATTTTGAGGAATGAGAAATAGAAGCCAAAGGTAAACTAGGTAATACTAGAACTTCATGCTTTTATATCACAGATACTTCTAAAGAAAAAAAAATAAAGTAGTACACTTGGTGAGCACTCAATAACATCACAAAAGTGAAGTAAATTATATTGTAATATCAAGGAATGACTGTAATGTTAAAGGAGTAATTTCTGAATAAGATTTCTGTACATAATCAGACCATCAAATGCAAGAGATTCAAATTAGAGAAAAAGATATGAAATGCAATTTAACAAATTCATCTTGACCTAATTAAACATGCAATTGATGATGAAAATTGGAATAGAATAAAAAAAAGATATTTACACAGACTACAATAATTTCATTCAGATGTTTATCTAACGTAAAACAAATAACATAACAAGGAAATTATAAAGCCTATGAAGCCAGTTAGTCAGCAAACACTTAACTTGCCAAGTGGAGTACTATGACAGACAAGGGCAAAACCAGTTTAGAATATAAACTATCTTGTAAAAATATTTAGAGGATGATGGTAGATTTAGGCCTTCTACTCTCACCTGGACTCTTAATAAATATGAAACCAGTCTTCATTCTTCATGTCTATCCCCACTTAAATCTCTCCTTCACTCAACTCTAAAGGTAATTTTTATAAAATGTAGATCTGAACATGTCATGTCAATGCTCAGTGATCTCCATTGCTTCCCTGTTTCCTTCAGGAAAATGACCAACTTCTATAAAATCTAAAACTTTTCATGAGCCTTTCTACTCTTCTTTTCTTACATTTTAATCCATTCCATGTGCTTTATTATCAAGGAATACTGGTTTACTTGTACTTAGTAGAACACTGCACACTATATCCCATCTCTGTGACTATCTCCAAAACCAGTAATTCTCTGATCTCTTTCCACCACCTCATTTTCTATTTCTTTTTTATTTTTTCTTAATATTATTCCAGTAACAAATTTACACATGTTTTCCAAGGTTAAATGATTCATGTTGTCTCCCTCCCATCTTTCCACTTATATATGTTTTTAATACATAGTATACATGTATTATCACTGAAAACTCATTTGCATAGCATTCATTATTTCTAAGAGAGCAGTCCTATAAAACCTGCCTCAAATGTGTTTCTTGTAAACAACATATGGTAAGATTCTGTTTTTTATTTATTTTTATTTTATTTTTTAAAATTATTTACTCAATTTAGAACATTATTCCTTGGTTACAATAATCACATTATTTCCCTCCTTGCCATCCACTCACCCTTCCTGCAGCTGACACACAGTTTCATTTGGTATTAATTGTGTCCTTGATCAGAACTTATTTCCATGTTGTTGGTGTTTGCATTAGGATGTTCATTTAGAGTCTATATCCCCAGCAATATCCCCTTGACCCATGTATTCAAGCAGTTGTTTTTCATCTGTGTTTCTACTCCCAGTTTTTCCTCTGAGTGTGGATAGTGGTTTTTCTCATAGATTTCTCCAACTTGTTCAGGATCACTGCATTGGCACTAATGGAGAAGTCCATTACATTCTATTGTACCACAGTATAACAATGTATACAATGTTCTCCTGGTTCTGCTCCTCTCACTCTGCATCAATTCCTGGAGGTTGTTCCAGTCCACATGGAATTCCTCCACTTTATTATTCTTTTAGCACAATAGTATTCCATCACCAACATATACTACAATTTGTTAAGCCATTCCCCAATTGAAGGGCATCGCCTCATTTTCCATTTTTTTTTTGCCACCACAAAGAGTGCAGTTATTGTATTAAAAAGATAATGTGTGGAGAATATTTCTGGTTGCAGTAAATGGATACTCTGGCAGTGACTAGAGAGATACTAGGGGAACCTGAGGATGCCTAGTTGTTAATGGAGATAGAAGTATTTCTGAGAGATAGAGAGATGCCACTAGAGGGGATGTCTGGAGTATTCTGAAGTTGCCTATTGATCACGGATGGCTAATAAGTCAAGATATGTCCTACCCTCTTCCTCCCTTCATCTCCTCCCTTAACTACCCTCTCATTGAGATATTTTGACTTCTCCCCTGACCCCTGAGTGGACTGTGAGATTTATGAGGAAAAAACTCCTTTCTTTTCCTTTCTCAAGTAATGGGGTTAATTGGGAACAACAGGTTGGGGAATGAGGCTAGAAGGATACTGATGTCCCTAATCTATAAGGAGGATTGGGAGGATTTTGGAAAATGCGAGTCCAGTCAAAACTGTGACTCAGAGATAGTCAGAGAGATGGAGGACAACTTAAATTTTCTTTCTACTTCTAATTACACAAAACCACCAACAAAAGCTAATTTCTTCTCAGATTAATTCCAGAAGCACCCCCCCAAAAAAATCCTTCAAACTAGGAAAGATGAAGCCAGTCTCGCTTCATCAGAAACCCCAGAGAAGAAGTTTTTCAGTTCATCTCTGGTCAGGTTCCAGCTGCCTTCCTGGGAACATTCTATTTTGGAATCTTCACCTTGATTGGAAGATCAGGTCCCCAGGTTTGTTTCTTGCACATTTGAAATTCTCTCTTCCTCCATGCCTCTTCCACACTATGAATATTTTTGTACATGTCTTTTTCCTTATTATCTCTTTAGGGTACAAACCCATCAGTGCTATGGCTGGATCAAAGGGCAGACAGTCTTTTATCGCCCTTTGGGCATAGTTTCAAATTGCCCTCCAGAATGGTTGGATCAATTCACTACTCTACCAGCCATTCATTAATGTGTGATTTTTCCACCTCCCCTCCAGCATTCATTACTTTCCTTTGCTGTCATGTTAGCCAATCTTCTAGGTATGAGGTGGTATCTAAGAGTTGTTTTGATTTGCATTTCTATGATTATAAAAGAGTTAGAACACTTTCTCATGAGCTTATTAATAGTTTTGATTTCTTTAACTGAAAAATGCCTATTCATATTCCTTGCCCATTTATCAATTGGAGAATGGTTTGATTTTTTTGTACAATTGGTTTAGTTCTTTAGAAATTTGGGTAATTAGACCTTTGTCAGAAGTTTTTGTTATGAAGATTATTTCCCAATTTGTTGCTTTCCTTATAATTTTGGATGCATTAGTTATGTTTATACAAAAACTTTATAATTTGATGTAATCAAAATTATTGATTTTACATGTTGTGATTTTTTCCTAGCTCTTGCTTGGTTTTAAAATCATTCCTTTCCCAAAGATCTGACATGTATACTGTTCTGTGTTCACCTAATTTGCTTATAGTTTTTTTCTTTATATTCAAGTCATTCACCCATTCTGAGTTCATCATGGTGTAGGGTGTGAGATGTTCATCCAAACATAATCTCTCCCTTACTGTTTTCCAATTTTCCCAGCAGTTTTTATCAAATAGTGGATTTTGGTCCCAATAGCTGGGATCTTTGGGCTTGTCATAGACTGTCTGGCTGAGGTCACTTACCCCAAGTCTATTCCACTGATACTCCTTTCTGTCTCTTAGCCAGTACCAAATTGTTTTGATGACCACTGCTTTATAGTATAGTTTGAGATCTGGGACTGCAAGTCCTCCTTCCTTCACATTTTTTATGCTTTCCCTGGATATATTTGATCTTTTGTTCTTCCAAATGAACTCAGTTATGTTTTTTTTTTTAATTCACTAAAAAAGTTTTTGGTAGTTCAATGGGTATGGCACTAAATAAGTAAATTTATTTGGGTAGGATTATCATTTTTATTATGTTAGCTTATCCCACCCATGAGCAATCAATGTTTTTCCAGTTGTTTAGATCTAGTTTCAATTGTGTGTCCCTTCTTATTCCCCTCTTATTTTCTTTGCAGTCTTTTTACAATACCCTCACACCCTCTCCCTCCCTTGTACTGCTTCCATCCCCACCAGTCCATTTGTTACCCTTCTATTCCCCTATAGGACGCAAATCTATTCTCTGCCCCAATGGATTGGATGATTCTTCCCTCTTTGGGTCAATTTCAAAGCATGTAAGAGTTGTGTATTTCCTATCTCCAAACTCTTTACCCTTCCAGCATATTGATGTTCTCCCCCCTCTCACCATGAGATTCTTTGCAACATATAAATTTACCCCCCCCATTTGTTTCTTTTGCCATTTCATTTAGTATTAACTTCATTTTTAAGGCTCTAGTTATATACATATATATATACACAAATGTATATGTATTTATTCATGCATATATCTATATACCTATTTATGTCTTGTCCTTTCTTTCTATACAATTTGCCACTGTTTCCTCTAAGTGTAATTCTTCTAGCTGCCCAGGTGATAGCAACAGTTTTTAAGAGTTACCAATGACCTCTTTTCTTATAAGGATACATATCATTTTAACTTTTTGAGTCTCTGAAAATTTTGTTGTTGTTGTTGTTGTTGTTTTGTTTTTCTTTTTCCCCTCTTTTTAATTAACTTTTGATGATTCTCTTGAGTTCTGTGCTTGGATAGCAAATTTTCCTTTCAGGTCTGTTCTTTACAAATTCTTTGAATTTTTCTATTTTGTTGAATGCCCATACTTTCCCCTTCTTAATGAGTATCGGGGCAGTTTTCCTGAATAATTTCCTATAGTATTATGTCCAGGCTTTTTCTTTTGTCATGGTCTTCTGGTAGACCAATCATTCTTAAATTGTCCCTCCTTGAACTATTTTCTAAATCCATTGTTTTGTGA
Organism: Monodelphis domestica; assembly: GCF_027887165.1. NCBI lineage: Eukaryota > Metazoa > Chordata > Mammalia > Didelphimorphia > Didelphidae > Monodelphis > Monodelphis domestica. The sequence goes on along the minus strand of NC_077230.1, from coordinate 115,976,793 downwards.
ATGAGATGCTTCATATTTTCCTCATTTTTTTCATTATTTGGTTTGTTGTTGTTTTGTTGTTGTTTTGTTTTGTTTTTATAGTGACCTGCTGCCTTATGAAGTCACTTAATTCTAGTTTGTCTGTTCTGGTACTTAAAGACTAGATTTCATCCCTGCCTTTTTGGTCATCCTTTTCCTTCTGATCTGATTTTCTTTGCAGATAATCTTTCATTCTCTTTACCTCATCTCTCATCTCCTTTGCCTCTTCTTTTATCTCCTTTGCCTCATCTTTCATCTTCTTTGCCTTGTCTTTCATCTCTTTTGTCTCTTTTTCAAGCTGGTTGATTTTGGCTTTCAAGACACTATTTTCTCTTTCCAGATGACTTATCTTAGTTTATCCTCAGCCTCTCTTAAATGTGTTTTGAATTATATTTTGAGTTCTTTCAAAGCCTGTATCCAATTCACTGGGTTTTCTGCTTTGTATTCCCTCATTCTCTGTTCCATTTGTTTTTTGTTCATTGCCTGTATAGCAGCTGTCAATTGTGATATTTTTCTGTTGTTTGCTCATTTTTACCCCTTCTTTAATTCATGTAGTTGTCTGTGTTCTTGCTCCTCTCATTTTTTTTTTGGTTTAGGGGTTTTCTGTCAGCCTCCCCTCTTGAGTTTTTTCAATCTCTGTGCAGTCTTTTGGGGAGAGGTGTTGGAGCTTGAGTTTCCCTGTCCTCTGGGGAGTTTTGATGGGATTAATTCTAGTTGGGTTGGGCTGGATATGCCCTGAGTCCAAAACCTCATTGAATACTGGAGCAATATGGAATATCTCTGCTGCTCTGACCAGACTTCCGGCTCTCTGCTCCCTCCCCAGGCCCTTCCCCACTGCCTGTGTTCAAAGCTCTGAGCCTAGAACAGCCCTGCCCTCATGGTATTCTTTCTAGACCAGTGCCTTTGCCTGTCCAGAGGTTCTTGCTGTCATTGAAAACTTAGTGCTCTAGGTAGGGGGGAGGGGTCCTGGGACCTTCCTTTTCCCTTCCCCTTTAAACCTGTGTGTTCTCAAATTCTGGATTTTTGAGGGAGTGCCTTTTGAATGGGGTCCAGCAGGAGGGTTCCTTCACACTGTCATGTTGTTAGGTTTGATTTTCAGTCCCCTATAAGCATTTAGTTTGTAATTGGTAAGGAAGGGTTTTCAGAGGTCTGAACTTTTGCTGCCTCTATGCTGCCATCTTGACTCTGCCACCTCAAGATTCTGGTTTTTAATCCACTCTGCTATCTGTTTCTGCTTTATGGGTAATTTCATGCCATTTATATTCACAGTTTTTAATACTATTTCTAAAATCCCCTCCATTTTGTTTCCACCTTTAATTCTGCCCTTTCTCTTTTTATTCTTTCCCTCCACACAAGTATTTTGCTTTTAGACACTTTCCCATTTCTCCCTCCCTTATATTACTCCCCTCCCCACCACCCTGTTTCTTATTCCTCTTCTATTTTGCTATAGGGTAAGATAAAAATCTGTACTCCAATTAATCTGACTCTTCTTTTCTCTCTGAGCCATTTCCAGTGAGAGTAAGGTTTAAGTATTACCTGTCACCACCACCCTAATCTTCCCATCCACTTTAATAGTATCCATGTCCTGTGCCTCTTTATGTGATATAATTTATCCTATTTTACTCCTTTCTTCCCATTTCTTTTAGTATAATCTTCTTTTTAACCACTAGTTTTGTTTTTTCTACATTTTAAACAGCTTATTATGACAACCTCTGCCTATGAATATTTCTTTTATTTACTATGATAAGGAAAACAATTTTTAAGAGTTACAGATATTTTTCCATATAGGAATATAATCATTTTTTTTTACTTATTGAAGACCTTAATTCCCCCCTCCTCTTTCTGCTTTGCCTTTTTATGGTACTCTTGAATTCTGGTCTTTTCTTTAGGAATGCTTGGAAATCTTCAATTTTATTAAATGATCATATTTTCCCCTGAAACATTGTAGTCTGTTTTTATTGGTAGGTGATTCTTGGTTGAAAACTATGTTCCCTTGACTTATGGAATAGCATATTCAAAGCCTTCTGGTTCTTCAGGGTGGAAACCTGTAGATCCTATGTAATCCTGACTAGAGCTCCATAATATTTAAATTATTCTTTCAGGATGTTTGTAGTATTTTTAACTTGGTCTTGGAGCTCTTGAACTTCACTATAACATTCCACAGAGTTGAGATTTGGGGAGTTATTGTAGGAAGTGATCTGTCAATTCTTTCAGTCTGTATTTTGTCCTCTTGTTCAGGAATATCAGGGCATTTTTTTTGGATAATTTCTTGTAATATGATGTGTAGGCAATTTTTTTGGTCATGACTTTCAGGTAGTCCAAGTATTCTCAATCTATCTCTCCTGCATCTGTATTGCAGGTCAGTTTTTTAAATGAGATTTTTCATATTTCATTCAATTTTTTCATTCTTTTGATTCTTTTCAGCCTTTTGATGTCCTGTGAAATTGTTAACTTCTGTTTACACAGTTCTAATATTTTTAAAGATGGAATTTCCTCCATTACATTTTGACCCTCCTTTTCCATTCATTGCATTCTACTTTTCATGGAATTCTTTTCTTCATTAGATATTTTTGCCTCTTTTTCCAGTAGGACAATTCTGTTTTTTAAGTTGTTGTTTTCTTTTTGGATTACTTTCATTTATTCTTCCCATTTTTTTTAGCCTGTTTTATTTGATTTTGAATTCCTTCTTTCATGCTTCCAGAGCTTGGGCACAAATCACTTTTTTTTTTTTAATTTTGCATAGGATTGTTGAGTCCTATCATCTCCTTTTTATTCTGTTCTTTGCTCTATTTCCCAGTGAAATTTTTGAGGGTCCAATGATTCTTTTGTTGTTTACTCCTCTCCCCACCCCCTTTTTTCCTATGGACTGGGAATTCTGAGAGCTGCTTGCAGATTCTTTTTTCTTCTGCTGACTTTTGTCCGGATGAAAAGTCTTCACAGTAGCAGGCAACAGAGGCTTAAAAGGGCCTAACCAGATGTATTTCTGGATTGCATTTTGAGCTGCTGCCAGGGCCCAGGACCTTAAGGGGTAAGTCTGCTGTGCTCCCTTTCTGGTGCAACCTGCTTCCTGAGTTCCCCAAATCTGCCCACGCCTATATTCTAATTCTTCTGACATGATAGGCAGGGGTGGTGCTGGTTGGCCAGCACTCCTCTGTTTGAAGTTTTGCTTCAGGTTCCTCCTTATTCAATACAATTCTCTCTACTTATCTTTTCAATGGGAGAGCCTCCTGTGGAAAGGAAACAAGACTGACAGTTGGTGGAGGAAGGGGCAACTGGGAGTGGCAGTTGGGTCTTGGGACTAGCACTTTCTTCCTGCCTGGTTGGATTTCCTTCCTGGTGTGGGAGGAGGGAGGAGCCTGTTCAGCCCAGTCTGGTGTGGTGTGTCTCTTCTTGGTTCAGCCCGAAGATTCAGGCCCAATCACTTCTGAAGGTCAGACCTGTTTTTGGTTGCTTTCTGTCTAATTCTAAGATTCTGAATTAGACAAAGAGAGGACTGATATAGAGTAGACGGGAGTGGGAGAAACCCTCTGCCAGCCTCTGGGGCCTGGCCTCAGCTCTGAAGCTGAGAAAAAACTCCAATCCCAACTGGTTTTTAAACTTTATATTATTTGAATTTGCAGTCAGAGAAATGGAATATATTTTCTGGGCATAGAGGGAGCTGAACATCAGTGCAGTTATTCAAATATAAACAGACCTTATTGGACCCTTGCTGCTTCTTCTCGACAGGAGACATCTCTCTCCTTTGCCTCACCGAGCAATACTCCCTCTCTCCCCTCAACTCCTCCATACCCCCATACAAAGCTCCCATTATCCCCCATTTTTCCAATCCTCCATTTCCTTTCCCAATAAATATTATACTCCTCATTTGTCTTCTTTGACTCCTGTCATTTTGAGGTGCCTTCTAAATATCAGATTGGTAAAGAGGCAGAACTATTTTGGCTTTTGCTGCTACTAAGCCATCATCTTGGCTCCATCACCTGTACTTCATTTTCCTGGCTTCTTTCAAGGTTCAGATCAAATCTGACCTTTTTTCAGTAATACTTTGCTAATTAACAAATTAGCAAACACAAATTAAGCAACTATTGTGTGCCACACATTGTGCTAAATATTTGGGATATGTATACAAAGAATGTAAAAATTCTTATTAATGAAGCACTTATATTCTAGTGGGGGAGACAACAGATATAGAAACATGTACCTCATAAATATAAAATATATCCATATGTATATAGCTTTATGTTTGGATGGGGAGACATGATACTAAAGTGTAGGTGTCATCTCCTCCTAAAAAGTTCCTTTTGTCCCTGAAGATCTCACCTAGTCTCAGACTTAGAGATAGCCTGAACTATCAAATCCTATCTTTATGGTGTGTACAAATCTCTATTTTCCTCTGAGTTATCTTTTTTTTTTTTTGTACACACAGAGTATCTTGGGATTACTAACTGATAAATGCTCTAGGCAGGCAGGAGAGGAGGGAGTAAGATAGATTTGAAAAAAGATGCAGAAAATGGTCCATGTGTCATTTCTCCACAAGACAAAATTGTGGTTTAAAGTAAATGCTTAAGCTGTGTATATATTTATGTATATACATAAATACATTTACATAGTAGTTTGAGAGTGATGGCAGAGAGGTACTTGATATGGCAGAGGTAAGGAGTTAATAAATTCTGGGCATATTAGACAACCACTGCAAAGGCAAAGGCAAAGGCAAAGGAGGTAAGAGATGCAGTTCTGTAGAAAGTTAGCTCATCAAGGGAAAACATTGTTTTCACCCTTCATTTTATGTCCAAAATATAGTGCAGGCCTGATAAATAGAAAGAATTTAATAAATGCCTGTTAATTGACTGACCAAGTGTCATCCTGAGGACATTTCTATTGAAAATGAAAGGAAGAAAAACTTAAATGCAATGTTAAAATATCTGTGAAGTTGTCTGTATATATAAATATAAATATGTATATTTATATTTATATATACATATATTCCCCTGTGGCAGTATCCCTGTGGCAGTATCTTTCAGTCTCTCCCTATATCTGTAACAGCATCTCTCTCTATCTCTGTAGCAAATGTCCCATACTAGCAGCTCTTTCTAGTCTCAAGCCAGAGTACAACAGTCATTGCAACAAGAAATAGTTCACAACAGATTAATACTTTCTATTTCACTAGGCAGTCTTTAGCAAGTAATAGTCTACAGAGGACACCTCTACCAACTCTCACTTACCTAAAAGATAGAAAAATAAGACCCTAATTTACTTATGTTTATTGATTCTAAAAAAAAAAAGCAAAAAAGCTGGATCTATTTGGAATTGCCTTAAAATAGAATGACCTAGTTATAATACCAACAATACTCCATGCTGTGTGAATTCCTTGTAAAAGACTGGTCCTCAAAATAACTTAATTTTTTCCCTTACTTAAAGAGCTTTAACTGGTCTACTTAGTCAGAAATACGTTTTCTTTCCTTCCGTATTACATAGCACATTGTGCTTACATGCTCTCATTATATTCCATTTTGCTTTGTAATATGCACTTGTACGGTTCTTTAAATATCTTTTATGTAGTATGCTCTGCAAGGGCAGATATTTTGTCTTTATTGTCATTATTTTTCTGTCAGTACCTAGAATTGTGTTTAGTATGCAAGTTTTTGAAAGAATGCAGTAAGAGTAAATATATTAGTAGATATCAGAGCATAAAGAGCCAAGGGATTTAAATTCTGTTCTTGGCTGTGACTTCAACTAATTGTGTAACCTTAGGAAAAATTATTTAACCTCTGTTGATCCTCAGGTTTCTCAACTGTCAAATGAGAATAATACTATATAGTTAACGAGGTTGATCTGAGGCTTTACTGACACACACAAAATAATGTGAAAACATTTTGAGAGGAAAAATTCCCCTTTCTTGTAAAACCTTTCCCTCCTACTTCCCTCTTGGGTAAGATTGATTTCTCTATCTAAATATATGGATATATTTTTTTTTCCTTCTTGAACTAGTTTAGTTGAGTGTGAGGTTCAAGTGTTTGCCACTCCCCACCCCATAATCTTTCATACAATGTACAAACTTTTCTTTGAACAGCCCATTTAGGTTAGACAATTTTCTATATTCTTTTTTCCTCTTCCTCCTTCTCTAGCACATTACTCTTTTCTCACCTTTCTCACCTTTCTATTGTTCTTTTGAAGTCATCTCAATACAATAGACCTACATTAATGTCTTATGTCTAAGTAGATTCCTTGTAATAGCCCTAGTGATGATAAAGTTCTGAGGGATTTTAGGTATCATTTTTCCATATAGGAATGTAAACAGTTTAACCTTATTTAGGCCCTTTTGATTTCTCAATCATTTTCACTTTTCTGTTTTCTCTTAAGTCTCCTGTTTGGCATGCAAATATAAAATTTTCTATTCAATTCTATTGCTTTAATCAGGAATACTTGAAAATTTTCTATTTCATTAAATATATTTTTTCTTTCTCTGTAGAATTTTAATCAGTTTGCCAGATAGGTTATTCTTGGTTGTCATATTAGCTGCTTTACCTTCTAGAATATCAGATTCTAATCCCTACATTGCTTTATTGTGGTAGCTGCTAAATCTTGAGACATACTTAACTGTGATTCTAACATTATTTGAATTGTCTCTATATTGCTGCTTACAGTATTTTCTTCTTGACCTGGGAATTCTAGATCTTGGCTATTATTCCTATATATATTCCCGGGAGTTTTGATTTTTGAATTTCTTTTAGGAGATGACCAGTTTCTCAATTTCCCCTTTACCTATAATTCTTACCTGGAAAGTTCTCCCTTATTATTTATTGTAATATGTAGTCTCTTTTCATGACTTTCAGGTGTAGTAGTTAAATGGATTGTAGAGGGATTGAAGAGAGGACAGGGGATAAGGAAGGTTTTGTAATAGGGAATGGGGGAGTTGAAGAGACAGAGGGAATATGGCTGCCAGTGAGGTAAAAGGAGAGGAGCTTTGCTGCTGAGAGGCTATCTTTGAAAAATGGGATTCCCAAGAAATGGGCCAATTAAGCCTGAGGAGATGTCCTCTCTTTTGATTGATGTGGATGATATCCCAGAGCAGGAAAGCACAGACCCCTCCTCCTCCCAGGGACAAGCCTTCCCCAGACCAAGGTCGCCCAACAGAGGTCCAATAAGGACCATTTAGGGTTGACTGACTGTCCTTAGGTTCTTCTCCCTCTATGTCCCCTGAAATGATAATCCTCTTATCTGACTTTGGGTTATTTAACTCAAGACTAATTTAATAACAAGTTTGGATTGTGAAGATATCAGGGAAGAGGGAATCAGGATTTCCCTAGATTGGGTTTGAGTTTCTCTCAGTTTTAGAGCTGAGGCCAGTCCTCACAGGCTGGTGGTGGGTTTCTTTTATTCCTGTCTATTCTAATCTGTGTTAGCTTTCATAAGTTCAAAGTCTTAGTAGACAGTGAGAGGAAGAAAAGATTCTCATCTTTAGAGCTGGTTGGGCCTGTCTCTTCAGGCTAACACCCCTAAAGACTGACCTTAGAGTTCAAACTGCTCCCTTTAAATCCTTTTGTTTGATGGCAGGGTCACAGGAATCCAGGTAGAGTACACATTTGGGAAATTCAGGAATAGAGGAACTTCTATCCCGAGACATGGAGAGAGGATCCTTCCATTCTGAGGACCAGGAAGAGAGTCCTCGAGATCAACTGTCACACCAAGTACCCTCCCCTCACCAATTGTCATTCTTTTCAATATCTTCTTACTAATATTTGAACTGCTGTTTGTTCTACCTGAGTGGCCAAAAGTCCAAAACTTGCTTCAGTTTTCCTTTCAACACAGGTGGCAATCTGAAATGATTCTCAAACCATCTTAAATTAAATCCATTTCCCAGGTCAGTAGTTTATCCCATGAAAATTTCATATTTCCCTCTTTTTTTCAGTCTTTTAACTTTATCATATTTCCTGATGACTCAGAAAATCTTTAGCCTTTACTTGGACGATATTAGTTTTCAAGAATTTTGTTTTTCATCTCTGAAGTTTCTACTTTTTTACCATTTTACCAATTCAAATTTTTAAAGAATTATTTCTTTCAGTATTTTTATGCCTATTTTACCAAGTTATTATTGATCTTTTCATAATTTTTTAATAGGTCTCATTTCTCTCTCACTTTTTCCCCTACAGCTATTGAATAATTTTTGCTCTTTTAAACAAATTTCTTTAATTCTTTTTAGGAATTCTTATTGAACTTCTATTCAAAATTCATTTTTTCCTTTGAGTCTTTGCTTATAGATGTTTTCAAATCATTGCCCTCTTCTCTGTTTTCCTCACCATTTTTTTGTTTGCTCATTTTTCTAGGCTACCTTTCAACTTTGTAACTTATTGGCATTCAGCTTTTCTCATCCCCAAGAATATGGAGCATCTGGCTCCATGTCTTTTTTCTGCTTTCATAGCTCAGCCTGGGTGCTTCCAAGTTAAGGGTGCTTTCAAAGTGGTGTCATCCAAAAAGAAATTTATCCTCTGTCATCATGATCTATAATCTACAAATGCCTAACCTATTTTAGATCTCTTGGATTATGTGTGGTTGAGTTACTACAAACTAGTGCTCAAATCAGACAAAATTTGCCTTCTGGAAGGTGGTGCTGGTTCAGAATTCCTGGTTTGCCTTTGCTTGGGGTGTCTTGACATGATTTTATTCCACTGTAGACTTATGTGTGATGTTAAAATATATCATTTAGTCATCATTTATATTCATGGTTCAAAGCCACACAGCTCTTTTTCTGGAACTTGTTCCTTGCACTATACATAGGTAGAATTCTTGCTATATTACAAAAAATGATCTTTTTGTCTTGGAATGAGGCAATGTGGATCAGAGCTGTCAAATGACAGCATTCATTCTTTCTATCAGTGTTAGTACAGATGCCCTATGGAATCTATATATGCCCAAGTATTTTGTTTTGTTTTGTTTTGTTTTTAATCCCAGGTGCTGGACTGGTCTCCACTGCTACTGTCTTCACCAAAGTCACCTGAAACTTCCTCCTATGCTACACTCTTACCTCTTTTTCTATCATCCTAGGGTGCCCTGGACAAGCAAAATGATGCATGCTTTTTTTCTTTCTGTTTCCTGATCAGAATTTGACTTCTGGTATTTTCTAGATTGTTGTGGAGGACAACGTGAAGGAGCTTAGGAAAATTTCTACCATTCTCTCAATCATCTTGCTCTGATCTCCCCTCACCCCAATTTTTACATGGTGGTATAAATTGTAAAAAATAAATAGCTTATTTATTAAGCATTTTAATGTAAGATTTAAGACCTGGTTATTGAATTCTGTTTTATGGAAACTAGTGATATTATGCAAACAATGAGATTTTCTGTTATATTCTGAACAAAATTCAGTTTGTCATAAGTCTACAACAATTGATCTAACAGATAGGTTTATTCAAACATGGCTGCATTTGTATTATCTATGCATAGTATCAACTTCAACAGATTCTTGTGGAGCTGAGAGGAGAGAATCAAGACATGGGGTAAGGATCAATTAAAGAAGTCAATCAAAAGCACTTCAACTAAATGCAGCAAGAGATATTCAGATTTATATAGAATACTGGGTGCCTGGCAGCACAGTGAGGAAAAGATTTCATCTAGACACCTAGGGAAAAGATGTATTAGGGGATGTGAGCATTAGAGCCTCAACACTACCATCACAAAATCTCTAAGGCTGTACTATAACCTTGAGAGGAGAGGTAGTGGCTATCAAAGTTTCCTATCAAAGCTTGTAATTTTGGCTTTGTCATTGGCTTGTAATTTCGATATCTTTGAATCTATAAACACTGCTAAATATTTTAGAGCTTTTTTTAAAACTTAGGGCTTCAGTCTCAGTTTTATATTTTAATTTATAGTTTAAAATTATAACTATACCACAACTCTATTACTATATTACCAAGAAGGAATTAACCACTAAAAGACTTAGTCAAGATCATAGAGCAAGTTAGTGGCAAATTATCTTATTCTTACTCCCACAGTCTTTTCATTTACACAGAAAATGTATAAAATGAATTTTCTAATGTGTGTATATTAATTTTGGCCAATGAGTAGAAGTAATTCAAAATTATGCATATTTAGTTAAATTGTAATAGCTTATTTTTTCAGGCATGTAGATAATCATCTGTAGACAAATGCAATATTGTAGTGAAAAAGCCTCCTATAATTATAGAATTAAGAATGACATTAATCTTATTATGTTGTTATCATTTTTACCTCCTTGAATGGGAAGGAAAAGATACATACATAATCACAGTGAAAATTACTAGTATTTACTCAGGTTACAGTTTAAAAAAAACAAAAACAACTCCTCTCTTATGCCCTTGAGTAATACCATCTGGACTGAAATATTGGAGCATGCTAAATGCCTTTCTAATAATGAGAGTATGTTGAATTGATTGGAAAGAAGTTTTTCTTTCTCCAATGAAAGTAGGAATGGAAGCAATTTGTGTAGTTTTAGCTGCTGTATTATTTTATGTAAAAGGACTCAATTTCTTTCAAGCTACACTCTAGACTCTACAGGAATATATATTATTGACAAGGTGCACATCTGGAATTTATTGCCTGAATAACCTTTTTGCCTGCCAAATTGTCTTTTATATCCTTTCCAATATTTTAGGAATATTTTGCTTTTACTTGCTAATATATCACAAACATACAAGAAGAGTCAAGAAGACCCATGATAAAAATAATGCATTTGAACGAATGTGACAAAAATGGAAGATAAGTGGACTGGTAATTAGATTTCCATACAATCCTTGATTTTATTCTTACCTCTCATTTTTAAACATTGGGCACACCAGCTACTTGTTCTATGCCTCATTTTCCTCATTTACAAAATGAGGGTAATTCCCAGCTTATTTCAAATGGTCAGATGTGATTCCATATAGTCTATATTAAAGTCATTTAAAAATTTTCAAAACAATTTCATTTTAATCAACTTCATTAATATAATTTTCAGTTCTAAAATGGAAAATCAACTAATTAAAAAAATATTAAATTCCTTCTATATACCAGGCACCATTCTTGTAATTGGGGATTAAAAGACAGACCAAATAGCAGTCCTTACTCTCAGAGAATTCATGTGCTACTAGTGGAGACAATATGTAAATAATAAGGTATTATTAATATCTATCTATCTACCTCTCTGAGTTTATTGGATATATGTAATATAGACACAACCTCAAATATATTATCATCTGCATATAGGCAAACATGTGCATGTGTACATACTTGTACATATATATGTATGTTTACAAGTATATGAATATGTGTGGATCTGGGGATTTCATATGAAAATTTAAACATATGTGTATGTTTGTATGTATTATGTGCATAAACATATACACCTTACTATTGCCTAGATATTAAGATGATTTTTAAGTTTAATACACTAAATTAAACTTCCCAAAATAAAATATGTTAAGTCAGCAGGATGGATGATAGGAAAAATATAAGGTGTCTTTTCTTGAAGTATCTTATGAAGAGGTATTTAAATGTTTTATTTTTTTACTATTATGAACTATTATAAATTATTATATACCCATATATAAAAAATATGAAACTTCATACTGTCAACATGGAAATATAGAAATCCCCAGTTTACTTAGTTTGAGGGTAGAAACCCCAGGTTTTGACCTTGTCACAGGAGAAGTTTCAATGATTCCTCCCTCCCTTTTTCTTTCTTTGCCCCCCCTTTCACCAAATCTTCTTGATGCCCCAATCTTTCCCTATGAATGATTCTTCTAACTCCTTTTATGATGCATACAATTTTTGAGAGTTACACAATAAATTTTCCCACATGTTAATACATATATATGTATATATATATATATATATATATATAATTTGATATAAATGTAGTCCTTATAGAAGAGAGTTTGACTTAAAGAAAAAGATATGATTTTTCTCCTTTTCCTTTTCTTTCATATATACCTTTTCATGTTTCTCTTGCTTTCTGTGATTGGATATCAAATTTTCCACTAAGTTCTGGTCTTTTCTTAGCAAATACTTGGAAATCTTCTATTTTATTGAATGCCCATATTTTCCCCTGGAAGTATATAGTCAGTTTTGATGGGTAGTTGATTCTTGGTTGGAGACCCATCTCTCTTGCCTTTCTAAATATCATGTTCCATGCTTTGAAGTCTCTTAGCATGTTAGCTGCTTAGTCATGTATGAGCCTTATGGGGGCCCCTCTATATCTGAAGCTCCTCTTCTTGTCTTCTTGTAGGATTTTCTCCTTAGGTTGGAAGTTCTTGAATTTGGCGATTACATTCCTGGGGGTGGACTTTTGAGGATTTAGTATAGAGGGTGTTCTATGGACCCTTTCTATTTCTATTTTGCCCCCCCTTGCTCCAGAACATGTGGGCAATTTTCTTCTATAATCTCCTGTAGTATAGCATCTAAGTTTTGTTTATCTCTGGTTTTTCAGGCAGACCAATGATTCTCAGGTTGTCTCTCCTTCCTCTCTTTTCCTGGTCTGTGACCTTTTCAATGAGATATTTTATGTTTTCTTCTAATTCATTAATTTTTTGGCTTTGCTTTATTAATTCTTGCTGTTTTTCAAGATCAATGTCTTCCAGTTGCTTAATTCTGTTCGTTAGGGACTGGTTTTGTTTTTGAGTTTTGTCTGCCCTTCTATTAGATGCTTCCAGCTCTTTCTCTGATTGTGAAGTGTTGTCTATCAGAATGCTGATCTCTTTCTCCCATTTTTTCTTTCCAGAATGTTTCCATCTTTTGGGTAAGCTCCAATTCGAGTTCTTCCAGAGCTTGTGGATAATTTCCATTTTGGGAGGCATGTTTTGATTTTGTTTGGGCTTCATCCTCTTTCTCTTCTTTTCCTTGGGTACTCCCACCATAAAAGTTTTCAATAGTCACCTTTTTCCCTTTATTCCTGGAGGCTTGATTTTTGTCCGTGTCAGCCATCCCTTTTGTGGTTTTATTCCCCTTTCCTTTTTGGTCTGGGGTCTGGGTGATATGGGTGGGTTTTCTGTGAATTTAGGTTTCCTCAGACTAGTTCTTCCCAGCCTCTGATGTTTCTTAGAGAGCAAGCTCCTGTGCTTAGAGCACCCGCCCCTGTGTTCAGCACAGCTGCCCCTGTGTTCAGCATGGCCTCCCCTGTGATCAGCACACCTCTCCTGTGTTCAGCACGGCCTCCCCTGTGTTCAACGCAACTGCCCCTGTGTTCAGTGTGGCTGCCCCTGTGCTCAGGGCAGGATTCTCCCATGGAACCGCCCTGAGAGGTCATTTCCTAGCAGTCTTTAGATCCCAAGGACCCTGTTGTGCCCCCCCCAGACAGAGACATTCCTCACTCATTCACTATCCCAGTGAGTGCTCTGATACCTTACTCTGGTTTGGTCGGGGAGGTGGGGGCGGGAAGGGCAGCTCAGTTCATGTTTTTGTGCAAGCTTTTCCTCCTTCTTATAGTGTGGAAATGTTCAAACCCCATGTGCTTTCGTTTTTGTGGGGTACTGGAGAGTCCCTCTGTTCTTCCAAAGGTGATTTTTATGCTCTTTTGGGGTAGTCTATTTCATTCAGTGCTAGGGAGAGGAAGTGATTCACTTCTAGATTGCAGCCATGTTAACCCAGAAGTCACCTTGGGAAAAATTTTATAACAAAATTCTCTGACAAAGTTCTAATTTCCCAAATATATAAGGAATTAAGTCAAATTTATGAGCAATCAAGACATTTCCCAATTGAAAAATGATCAATTGGATATAAATAGCCAATTTTTAGATGAAAAAATAAAAACTATAAATAATCACATGAAAAATCATTCTAAATTACTCCTGCTTAGAGAAATCCAAATCAAAACTACTCTCAGGTACTACCTCATATCTAAAAGGTTGACCAATATGACACTAAAGGAAAATAATAAATGTTAGAGGGGATGTGGCAAAAATGGGACATGCATTTATGGTGGAGTTGTGAATAGATCTAACCAACCATTCTGGAATGCAATTTGGAATTATGACCAAAGGGCTTTAACAGATTGCATATCCTTTGATCCAGCTATATCACTCCTGGGTTTGTATCCCAAAGAGATATAAAAAAAGTTAGTGAAAAAAATTTTATAGCTGTGCTTTTTGTGGTGGCAAAAAATTAGAAAATGAGAGGGTGTCCCTCAATTGGGGAATGACTGAACAAATTGTGATACATGATGGTTATGGATTATTATTGTGCTATAAGGAATAATGAATTGCTTGATTTCTATATAAACTGGACAGACCTCAAAGTACTGATGTGGCATGAAATGCACAGAACCAGGAGAACTTTGTACACATAAAGTGACACATTGTGGAACTATCAGATGTAAAAGACTCTGCTACTAATAGCAATGCAAAAATCAAGAACAACCCCACGGACCTGATGAAAAAGAATGCCATCCACATCTAGGGAAAGAATTATGGGAGAAGAAATGAAGAAGAAAAACTCTGATTCATCCCCTGGTTATATATGTATATGATTTGGGGTTGTGGTTTTTAAAAGATTATTTGATTACAAATAGGAATAAGATGGCGATAGGTTTTAAGTAATAAGACATGTTTAAACCAATGGAATAGCTTATCACACACACCCCCAGAGGCAATGGGGAGGGTAGAGGGGAGGGAGAGAACATGAAACATTTAACCATGGAAAAATACTCTAAAATGTGAAAAAAAAGGAAAGTAGAAAGAATTATTCCAAATTTCTCTCATAACACATTTATAATATTGACACCAAAAGCAAGAGCTAAAACAGAGAAAGAAAATTATAAACCAATTTACCTAATGAATTCTAATGCAGAAATTATAAAGGGCTAGCAAAAAGAGTACAACATTATATCACAAGTATAATATTCCATTACCCAATGGCTTTTAAACTGGAAATAAAGAGATGGTTCAAAATTAGGGGAATGATCAGCATATTTGACATCTTAGTAACACAACCAACAGAAATCATATGATTATCTCAATAGATACAGAAAAATCCTTAGAGAAAAATCTAACATCCATTCCTTATAAAAAGCATTAGATAACATTGGAATAAAAGGAACTTTTCATAAAATGAAAAATTTTATCTATTTAAAACCATTAGCATGTATTATCTCTAATGGTACAAACTAGAAGCATTCTCCAGAAGATAAGGAGTAAAGTATGTCCATTATGCCAAATATTATTTAATGTTATATTAGAAATACTAGCTATAGCAATAAAAGAAAAAGAAATTAAAGTGATTAGAATATTCAATGAAAAAATAAAATTATCACTCTTTCCAGATATAAAGAACCTCAGAGAATCAACCAAAAAACTAACCAAAACAATGACAAACTTTAGAAAAATTGTAGGATACAAAATAAACCTATATAAATCATAAAATTTTCTATTTACCACCAACAAAGTTCAACAACAAGAGATAAAAAGGAAATGTTGTTTAAAAATAATTTTTCACAATAAATAATTCTTAGGAGTATAACTGCAAAAACAAACCCAGCAACTATAGGAATATACTTACAAAATGCTTTTCACAAAAAGTCAGATCTAAATAATTAGAAGAAATATTAATTGCTCATGCACAGGCTGAGCCAATATAATAAAAATACAATCCTATCTAAATTAATTCACCTATTCAGTGTCAGGCCAATCAAGCTATTCCAAAATAATTTACTAGAACCATAATAAATAATAACAAAGTTCATCTGGAAGAACAAAAGATCAAGAATAACAAGGGAATTAATTTTTAAAAATATTAAGGAAGGAGATCTAGTCATTACCAGGTCTCAAATTATGCTATAAAGTGGCAATAATCAAAATATTCTGTATCTGGCTAAGAAATAGAGTGGTGGATTAATGGAATAATTTGGGAAACCAACACAAAGAATTTAATGTCCATAGTAACATAATGCTCAACAAACATTGGGGGGAAGAACTATTTTTTAAAAAAATTGCTAAGGAAACTGGAGAAAAATGTGGCAGAAACTAGGCATGGACCAATATCTCACACCACACACCAAGGATAGTAAAATTGTATACTTGATCTAGAAAGAGATGGCAATACCACAAAGAAATTAGAGGAATATGGAAAATCATATCTGTTAGTCTTATGGATAAGAGAAGAAGAACTAAACAAGTTATAGAGATCATTATGAAAAATGAAATTAATAAGTTTGTTTACTTTAAATTTAAAAAGTTCCTATAGAAACAAGATAAATTCAATCAATATTGGAAGGGAAATAAGAAACTGGGGAAAAATCATTGTATAGCTAATGTTTCTGACAAAAGCCTCATTTATCAAATACATAAAACTGAGCAAAATTTATGAGTACAAATTATACCATAATTGATAAATGGTCAAAGGATATGAACAGCATTTCTCAGCTGAAGAAATTATAACTCAGTAGTTATGTAACAAATGCTCCAAAATTATTAGTAAATAGAGAAATACAACTTAAAACAACTCTGAGATAACACTTCATACCTATCAGTGTGGGTAATATGGTCAAAAAGGAAAATGATAAATGTTTCAAGAAATGTGGGAAAATTGGCACATCACTGTTGTTTTGGAAATAGATGCTTTAATTTCAGTCTTCTGAACTTGAATGTTGATTTTTATTTCCAAAGTAATTTTCCATTGTTAGGCAATTTCTCTTTTGCTTAGTCTTTTTATTTATTTATTTTTATTTTTAGTGTGGATTTCTTAATTGCTAATTTTATTCTAGTACAGTATGGGGTTCTTTTCATTCTATGTGGGGGATAATGTCTTAGGGTATGTTTTTGTTGTTATTACTTCCTGAATTCTCTGGGTGGTCTTCAACTTCTTGGTCATAATTTCTTCTTTCAGAGTCCCCAGCAATGTTAGGCACTTTTAAAACCCTTCTCTACTTCAGCTTCTTT
The DNA here is from genome assembly GCF_027887165.1 of Monodelphis domestica. Classification (NCBI taxonomy): domain Eukaryota; kingdom Metazoa; phylum Chordata; class Mammalia; order Didelphimorphia; family Didelphidae; genus Monodelphis; species Monodelphis domestica. The sequence goes on along the minus strand of NC_077230.1, from coordinate 115,959,898 downwards.
TGAGTTTCTAATTAGCATTTTACTGTTATGTGCTGGAATCCCAATCAGAAACTCCATTCTCCCAGGGTCCTTGCTTCCCTCCAATCATATTCAATTGTGTTTTCACTCCTCCTTTTCTGCAGTCTTAGTTTGATACAGCTTCTAGTTAGTGCACATAGGCCCCCATCATCATCTCTCATTCAGCCACCTTCAGTTTGCTGAAAGCTGAAGCTGTGGTCCACCCGGCTGCCTCCAAGCTTTATTTATGCTGTTGTCAGACTGCACCTAAAGTTCCCCTTACTTCTTCCCAATTTGTCTTACTTTGGATAATTGTTTATCCCCAGCTTTTGAACTATTTTTCCTGCTTTAAAGTTTGTCCAGTGGCACTATTTTTAGTTATTTTAGAGGGGAATTTGGAAAGTGAGGTAATCCTCTGTCCTATTCTGCCATTTCCATACAATCATCTCCCCAACTGGGATTTAGCTGGCTCATTCTCCATTTCAATTCTGGATTCAGATCATTATCTTGCTGTTTTTTTCCCAGGACATATGACCTCATGGACTAAATCAAAAGGTTGTTCATAGAAATTCAGGTCATGATCTATGATAGCTATATTTAAAATCTATTAATTTTTGTTCTATGCATATCATTTGGTCAATCTATTTTGAAATGGCCATGAAGAAACATTACAATATCCTGGGATAATGCAGTAGACTTAATGCCATTCACAAACAGGAACAAATGGAGGACCTCTTTATCTAAAGGAAATTTTACTTCAATTTGGAATCTTGAAGAGATATTTGCCATGAAAACGAGCAGTGAACCACTCTGAAGAGTAGGCATTTTTATATAAAATATATAAATTGATAATAATCATTGATTCATTGGAAAAGTTATTTAAGTGCTCATATCTATTAAGTAATCATGTGATTTTAACATGAGTGGGAGATATGCTATAAGAGACACTTCAAATATAAATTTTGATCTACCAAGTCTTTATTTTGTGTAAATAACAAGTAACTATAGCATACTCATCTACTTTTCTCTATCAATTATAAAATATTTGCTGTATACTTCTCATATTTTAATGAGGGATATTTACTATTTGAATGGATGATTCTCATAAATAACCTTTATAATTAGAAAGTAGGTTTGCTATGTATGCAGCTGATATCCTCACAATGACTACAAAATAATGCTGATAATTATTCTTTCTGTTTTTATATTTTCCTTTTTTTGAGACCTCTAAAAATTATTTTCTGAGAAACTTCTATTTTCTGAGGAACTTCAGAGTAGTGCTCACTTTAATATGAATTGATTCTATTTATTTTTTCATATTGAGTTGTTCCCATGAATTTCATTTTATTAAGTGGTATTTCAATTTATATTCAAGTATAATGCAAATTCCTTGAGAAAGGGATTGTTTCAATTTTGTCTTTGTATCCCTGGGTTTTTTTTTTGCTTTTTAGGTTATTTTTTTCAGGTTTTAGGTTATTTTTTATTTATTGACATGTCAATAAAATTTTTAATATTGGTTTCCTGATATTTTATAATCCATGTTTCTTCCCTCCCTCCTACTAGTTCTTCCACCTTCCCCAAGAAGGCAGGTAATATGATATGCTTGTTCATGTATTATTCATATAATAAATAGTTCCCTTTTTGTCATGTTATGAAACAAGACAAATATTGTGTACACTGGAGAAAAATTCATGGAGAAAATAAAATGAAGAATGGTATATTTCAATCTTCATTCAGACACCTTCTGTACTTTTTATGACAATAAATATTCTTTTTTTTCAGTCATGAGTTCCTTGAAGAAGTCCTGTATTCTTACCTTGCTGCTAATAATTAAGCTATTTATAGTTAATGATCATACATTATTGTTACTATGTACAAAATTCTGGTTCTGTTCACTTCAGTTTGTACCACTTAATGTAAATTTTTCCAGGATTTTTATGATCATCTTGTTTGTCATTTCTTATGGCACAATAGTGTTCCATCACAATCATATATAATAACTTGTTCAGCCATTTCCCAATTGACAGACATGCCTTTAATTTCCGGGTTTTTGCCACCACAAAAAGAGCTGTTCCAAATAGTTTTGTATAAGTATGTTCTTTCCCAATATTTTTAATATAATAATGGTATTGCTGGACTGGAGTAGTCAGTTTTACAGTCCTTTGTATATCTACCCCTGTTTGTTTGTTGTTTTTTTTTTACTTTGGTTGAGCCATGGTAGCTTTTGCTCCAGCCCTTTATCTTTAGGATTTTCCACAAAAGAGAGATTCAATAAATGCTGACAAATTGAATCAAATATGCATATTAGTTACTTTGGTCTTGGAACCAAAATCTAGTATTGTTATTATCATGAGTTATAAGAATATATGGAATAAAAATAATGGGAAACCTCTTGGATTTTGCATCTGTCTATTGTTCTTCTTGTCAAATTTATCTACAAGCATTATTGGGGAAGTTCATATTTCCCTATCCTTATTTTCTCCTACCTATTAAAATGAGACAAATATAAAGGCAATGATTTAATTTGCATTTCCATTGTTATTTCTAAAGCAAAAATTAAAAAAAGGTACTTTTTTTTCCCCAATCTCATCATATCATTGGGAAGCACCAAGAAGTTGACTGGCAAAGTTCAGGCACCAGTACTTGAAAGATCAGAACTCAAGCTAATTCTCATCCCTGATTCAACATCTTGAGATACTTATATTTCCTCTCAATGTATACCTCATGAATTGTAGTGTAAAAATGGCATTCTAAATGCAGACCATACTCTTCTGTATTCCTCACCTCCTGTACTACTCACAAAACTCCACCCTACCCTGTTAGGAAGGAAAAATAGACTAGTCATAGTGATTTCTTCCATCACACAACCATATCTCACAGAAGAAAAATTCTGACTTCAGGCTGTTACCTACATTTATGCTCTTACATTATTATCTTCAGAAGTTAACATGAGCTCATATGTCACAATATCAAGATTAACTTTTATTGCAATTGTTTTTTCAGTAGGAACAACTGACAAATGAGGAAGTTACCCTAGTCTTTTTTTTTTATAATCTTTAATTAGTTTTAGCACTAAAAGCTTGTTCCATACAATGTCAGACTACTATTCTTCAGTCCCAAATATCTTCAGTCTCTCTACACTTTCCCAAGCTCATTCAAAATCAAAGGGAAAATTGCCATGTCTTTTATGGAAAAAAAAGAAAAGAAAATCAGTGTATACTAATACACTCACTAAGTCATTTAGCAGACATTTACTAAATGCTAATGTACCACAGACCTAATTCTAAAACCTTTTTGTACAAAGAAAAAGACAGAAAAAAATCTATTTTTGTTAAAGTGCTCGTATTCTAATGAGAGGGACAATATGTATTCATTCCTACAAAAAAAATAGAAACAAAATAGATAGAAGGGACCTCAGAGAGTATGGCACTAACAGTTGTTAGGGGTGATGATAATGGGGTAAACAAGAAATGTTTCCTGTAGCTGGTAGCAATTGACTTTAGTCTTAAAATGATCCATGGACTCTAAGAGTTGAAGATGGAGAGCAATCCAGCTTTCTGGAAGCCACTTGGTACAAAGGCATAGAGATGTGAGACAGAATATTAAGAAGACCTAAGAAGGACAGTTAGCTAGATCATGGAGTACAAATGGAGAGGATAAACTAGTGGGAAGTATGGGGGAGGCATGGTTATGAGGAATTTTAAATATTGAAAAAAAAGACTTCAAATTTGATCCAAATGGAAATAGAGATTGGAGTTTATTGATATAATCACATACAGGTCCTAGGAAAATCATTTTCATATCTGTATGGAAAATGTAATGAAGTAGAAAAAGACTAATAAAGGGAAACAAATCAGAAGACTTTTGAAACAAGGAAGAATGGGATACAAATTAGAGTGGTAGTTGTATGAGTTATGGGAAAGACACTTAAATAAGATGTCACAGAGAAAAAAAAATTAAAATTTGATTAGTCATGTGGAAGGAATATGTGGGAGGAATTGTGGACTATTTGGAGGTTGCATAACTGGGTAATTAGAATGAATACACTCAACAGTAATATGGAAGATGTCTTTAAAAAGAAACATTATTTGGGGGAAAATATAAGTTCTGTTTGACATATATTGGTTAGAGAAGCCTACAGAATATCTAGTTTATAATGATGAACAGACAGTTTATGATATAGAATTGGAACTCAAAAGAGACTAGGATTGGATAAATAAACTTATGATTTGTCAATGTAGAGGATGCCACAAAGGATTGGGACCTGTTGAGATCAAGAAAAAAGCATGTAGAGAAAACAGCAGATTTAGTTTGTATAAAACACAATAATTCTGCATATTGCAAAAAAATATTCTAGTCTAATAATAAAATATCTAAGGCTTTGTATGTAATCTTGGAATTTTAAAATGGGAATTAGGAGAAAAAGTTATATTCCATTAAATTTTTATAACTTTTTATTAGTTATATATGCAAATAGGCAATATTTTATTTTAAACCAAGTACAATGATTGAAAACATAGTAGAGATATGCTTTAAAAAACATTCAATGTCACTAAGGTCTTATTTATGCTTAACAGTTAAATTTAATTTTTTTAGTTAAAAAAAAGCCTAATGCAGGGAACTGATAATGAGTCATGCAATTAGTAGGAGGAGAGCCAATAGAGAACAGCCACCAAAAAATAAAAAACAACAGAAAGGAGAGCAGATCCAAAAGGAGAAATTAGTCAACTGTATTAAATGCCTGAGAGAGGTCAAGAAGGATACAGATCAAGGAAAGGCTATTAGACTAGGCAATTAAGCTGTCATCAGTAACTTTACACACAGCAGATTCAGTTCAATGATGCAGTCTGACTTCCAACCTCATCATAACAACCTAAAGACCAAATTCTCTCTCTCTCTCTCTCTCTCTCTCTCTCTCTCTCTCTCTCTCTCTCTCTCTCTCTCTCTCTCTCTCTCTCTCTCTCTCTCTCTCTCTCTCATCCATACACATGGAAAGAAAGGAAATGAGAAGGAAACAAACAAAAGAGAAGAGATGGGAAGAAAAGAGAAGGAAGGAAAAAAAAGAATATTAAGTTCTGTGCACAAAGCAAGAAGACAAAAACTCTGAGCTCCTGAAGTCTTAATATCTTGATATCTTAACCAAACAGGGTCCAAGAAATGCCTAGTCAGCAAGATGAGGACCAACTCATTATCTCAGATTCCATAAGCCACTCTTTTCAAGATGAACTAAAATTGTATTATTTAATAATTACCTCTGAATGGCATTATGTTTTTGAGGGGAGGAGGGCAGATCTTCTTAGTGAAATATGTTTTTTTCATCCACTCACCACTGATGCCTCAGATTCTATCATTAGAGATTGGACATTTTTCCTCCTTTAAAATATGAATATCTAAGAGAAGGTTAAGACATTAAGATAATGCATCAGCCACTGTTTCATTGATAAAGCCTTCTGCAGTTATACTAGTAATTTACAAATAATAATAATAATAATATTTTCATATGAGGGCATTTGGCTATAAAATATCTTACTGTACCCAACAGCATACATGGTATTCAAAGAGGTTTTCTTTTCAGCTTCTTGAATGTCTTCTGGTCACAGGAGAAAAAGGAAAACATTTTTCAATGAACCCCACAAAATTAACTACTATGTTAACTTCAGTTGTAATATAGTCCTTTTCTTAAGTACTTTAATCTTACCATCATTATCAGTCATGACTATTTGCTATTTTTAAATATTATTTATTTGACCACCAATAAGCTTGAAAACTTTTTAAGAAAATGAGGAATAATTTTTCTATCATCTTATTTTCTCTACAAGCCTAGGAACTTGTTAGTATTTGATATTGTCTTATTGGTTGATTAATTCATTCTTTAGCTTGGATCAGGCTATCAGATATTATTGCCTTACAGACAACTAGTTTTGAATGAGGGAAGGACATGTGGATTTATTTTTTTCCTGTTTTTAAAATTATAAAGATATTTTATTTTACTAATTACATGCAATAACAAGTTTACATGTAAATTTTCTGATGTTATATGATTAAAATTGTCTCTCCCCTACAACCTCCACCTCCCACAAGCTGGCAAGCAATTTGGTCTGGGATATACATGTAATAGAATGCAAAATATATATCCATATTGTTCATTTTCATTTTTTATTTTTTAAGCCCTTACCTTCCATCTTAGAATCAATACTGTATATTGGTTCTAAGGCAGCAGAGTGATAAGGGCTAGGCAATGGGGGTTAAGTAACTTGCCCAGAGTCACACAGCTAGAAAGTAACTGAGGTTAGATTTGAACCTAGAACCTCCTTTCTCTAGGCCTGGCTCTCAATCCACTGGATCACCTTCCCCCCCCCCAAAAAAAAACTATTGTTTATTTTAAAGAGAATAATCATATAAAAACAATATCCTCAAATAATAATACAAATATACTCACATGAAAAATTGTATGCTTTTATCTGCATTTGGTCTCCAACATTGCTTTCTCTGGAGGTGAATAGCATCCTTTGTCAAAAGTCCCTCAGAATTGTCCTGGATCATTGTGTTGCCAAGAGTAGTGGTCTGTCACAGTTCATCATCCCATAATATTGCTGTTACTGTTAACAGTGATCTGGTTCTGCTTATTTTCACACTGTATCAGTTCAGGATTTTTCTGAAATTATCTTGTTTATCATTTCTTACTTTTACAATAGTATTCCATCATTATCATATACCACATTTTGTTCAGTCTTCGCCACTACAAAAAGAGCAACTATAAACATTTTTGTACAAGTAGCTCTTTTCCCCTTTTTATGATCTCCTTAGGATAAAGACCTAGTAGGGTATTACAAGATCAAAGGATTTGCATTGGTTTATAGCCCTTCAGGCATAGTTCCAAATTACTCTGTGGATTTCTAAGACAACGATATTTGAGATAAATGATAAAAAAATTAATTTAGTAATGTAAACTGGAGATTTGAACCCTAGACTTCAATCCCCAGAAATCCTTGGTACTTCCCAGAATTCCCTATAATCTCACCTGAGTCTCCACCTGGGCGAGATCACAATGAGTATTTAAACTGGATGTAACTCCTACCTCGGCCTCTTCCTCTGCTCAGCCATTGCAATATGTAGTAAGTAAGCTGTGAATGGGCTAATCAGCTCTACCCATGTGGTTTTCTTATTTTGTATTTTCTTATTCCTTGATTTCATATAATCCTTAATAAACCTCTCAAAATATAATACATTTATTACTAGAGACTAATTTAATTTTTACAGTTTGGGCTGACCACATTGGTTGTGACGAAATAGCCTTAATCTTCTGAACTTTCCTAAATCTTTTCTCTACAGTGACTAAGTTCAGCTTTTAATAGCTTATTTTGATCAGCTATAGAGGGAACAGCTGCCTAGATTTTTTTTAAGCCACGTTTCTCTGGCCAAGATTTTTTGCCTACCCCTGCAAAGCTGTTTCTGATTCAGCTCATTCCAGCCATACGCTCCAGACCTTCTTGATTCAGATCACTCACCTGGTCCCAGCCCTGCCCACCCAGCACCTGCTGCCTGTTTCTGCACTCCAGCAATCAGGTCCTGCTTGACCCAGATTGCTCTCCCAGACCAGAGCCACCCAGGCCCCCAAGCCAGATTGCTCCAGCCCAGCCCCAGGACCCAGGCTGCTGGTAGCTGCCCCAATTTCTACAGGACTCACAAACCAGCTGGTAAAAATGGTGGTGTTCGTCCTTAAGGTACAGGGACCACGGGGGAGGGGGGACAATGAGGAGAAGGAAGAGACTTTTCCAAACAGGAAGTTATAAGCATGGATTATTTCAAAGGGTATCTTTTGAGTGCACTGATCCTTTTATTTATCTCACCTGAGATTCAGAAGAGAATTTTATCTCGCTCCAACTCTTTGGCCCAATTTGAGATTCCTAAAACCCACCCTCACTATGGGGAAGTAGCTCAGTGGCTCAGTGGATTGAGAGCCAGGCCTAAAGATGGGATGTCCTGGGTTCTAATCTGGCCTTGGACACTTCCTGGCTATGTGACCCTGGGCAAGTCACTTGAACCCCATTTTCTACCCCTTACCAATCTTCTGCCTTTTGACAATAGGCATCTAAATGGATAAAAAAAACAAAGAACTTTAAAGAGACTGGAGGTAATATTTTTAAGGCATTTCAGTTTCCAATGTTTTATAAAAATCTCTGTATTGCATTTTGCTGATTGTTTTGTTTAAGATTTAATTTTGTTAGTTTTAAGTTCATATATTAGTGTATTCAATACTATTCTGTTACACTGAATCTTTTTAACGTACTGAGTTGTAACTATTGTTATATTCGGCGGTTTTCCCCTATAAGTATACTGAACAAATATTTTTGAATAAGTCCATATAAAAACAGTTTTCTCTATTTTTGACTTTGTAAATTGTCACATAGAGGATAGATGTACTTCATCACACTAGTTACAATTGTATAACAACCATTGGAAAATTTAATAAACTAAATATCTCAAATTGATTTTATGGGTTCTTTTAGACGTGATTTTTAGATTTTTTTCCAACAACTCTGGTCATTTTGCCTGCCCCTAATAGGAGGTAAAGTCCATTTTAGTAGCTGAAGTGAAATACAATTAAAAATCCCACCTACTACATTTATAAAAATGTGAATGGATGGGACATCACATTCTAATACCAAAGGAGCTGGGAATTTAATCCCAGGGCATTGTACCACTCTGGATGACTCCCAAAAGAGGAGCATATCTCTCATTTATAACTCTTCAGCTCACTTTACCTAACATCAACAGTACAGATGTTTGGGTTCTTCCTAGACTCCTCTGCCACATTTTTGTAATGATATCTATATTTCTTGAAAATGTTCTAGATCCAAATAAGGTTTACTTTGTTTAAAAATATGTTTGCCAAGGTTGAAACATTGCTACACCTGAAAAACTTGTGACAAGTATCCATTTTTCTTTAAATTTCATACAGCAGATTCATGTAAAAAATGATAGTGGTTTTTGTTTGCTATTGTAATTAGGCTATTGAGAATTTTGGGGATATTAATACCTACATATTTGTACTACTGTCCTTTATAAAAAACTGTTACTTAGTGAAATTCATTTGCTTGTACTCACAGTGGATCATGGCCAGGTATGAAGAGGAAATGGATCTCATTTTTGGTAAGAAACCTTGTATTCTTCATTTCCTTAGCTGACATAGTGTCAATGATTATAAGCTATATTTTTGAATTTTAAAACTCTTTTATTATTATATTTTTCTTGCATGTGCAATATACTATTTCAGTCTTTTATTTTTTCTCTCCTTTTTATATTTGAGGCACATGTCACCAGTATTAAGGATATTTTAACTTTTTTCGATTTTGCAGTAATGTAAGTTTAAAATATATTTGCTATAATGTCAATGCATGCCCCCAAAAGCTTGAGACTGTAAAAATGATGCCACTAAATGTTTAAAAAAATTATGGGACTTTGCTTAATGATTCTGTCTGATTATAAGACAAGATAATACAAAAAGAGCCATTGCACAGGGCCAAATGAGCACAAAGCTAAATCTGAATTGTGCCAAAAGACCACACAGGTCAAAAAACAAAAAAACCAATCCAGGTAGAATTGATGTACTTCTAAGCAAATACAAAGGTCTTGAACCTAGTGTGAGAATTGATGCTGCAATGTTTAACATACGTTAAGACATAGGCCTTGCTTGTATCCCCACTCTTTGCGAAAATACTTACAGATACTAGATAAGTATCTCAAATTTGGCTCCTATCTTGCTCCTATAATCTAGTCCCTTTTCTGTCTTTCATAATGTGGCAACTTTCTGTAGTCCTGGCTATTGACTGGGTAAATGCTTATGTCATTTTAATTGGTCCCTGATTCAAGGACCTGTTATAGATTTATTTTTCCTTTACTTAGAATTTTTACACCTAAGACTTTGATAGTCTATATTTCATCCAGAAATTCTTTTTTATTTGGATTTTTTTTATGTTTTTTTATTTCTCTTACCAATTGATTCATATATCTCATAACTCAGCCTTGCATCCCTAAGTGATCCCTATGTTTTTCAATCACCCTCTTCAGGGGGGAAATGTAAAAATATTATTATTTTAAATTGCAAAGTTTAAATTCCTTGAGAGAGTAATTTTAGGTTAAGAAACATGCTACATCACAGAATCCAGAAACTGAACTGCTTGGAGAAGATCAAGAATTAACTTTGGGTGTGGTTGATTGAACATTTATTTGTATGTATACTTTCATGCCAAAGGGGACTGCCCCCTAACTGGCTTTTTGTCAATGCAACCAGCAATCTTTAGTTTTGTTCTCTTTTCCTCTTATCCTTAAAATATTGTAATTTCAAAGTTGGTATATTTACAGGACCCAGTGGAGAGACTATTCTTCCTCAAATGGAGATTTGAACCCTAGACTTCAAACCCCAGAAGTCCTTGCTATTTCCCAGAATTCCTTATAATCTCACCAAATCTCCACCTGGGTGAGATCGCAATGAGTATTTAAATTGGCTGTAATACCTACCTCAACTTCTTCCTCTACTCAGCCATTGTAATATGTAGTAAGTAAGCTGTGAATGGGCTAATCAGCCCTAGGCACATGGTTTTCTTATTTTGTATTTTCTTATTCCTTGATTTCATATAATCCTTAATAAACCTCATAAAATATAATATTTCTATTACTAGAGACTAATTTAATTTTTACAGTAATCAATAACTACATGCCATGTAATGTACAGAGGAATCTAGAAAGATTTGTAAGTATGGGTAGGACTGCAGTAAGAGAAAGTCAAAGTCCACTGAAAAAAGAAATCCACCTTCTTCAGTTTTGTATTGACCAGTCCTGTAATCTTTGATCTCTTTAGCTCCAATGACAAAGCTCTTTCACAGAAGGAATGCATACTTAAATCCTCTATACCTTTCAGCTTAATAGGACTTTCAGACTCCTCAAACCCTTTACATTCCTAGATAACTAAGCCCCCACCCCTACTCCATGACAATATGGACTTTTCTAGGTCAAACCCAGATAAGTTTACCTGGTCTCCAGTTGAAGCAAAACTTCTCCCTTTCCCCCTCAGTCAAATCCTGACTTTTCCATAAATTTGATCTACCTTGTCCAGGATATAGGATTTGAGGTGGTAGGACTTGGACTTGGCATTTAACCTATCTTAGCCTTAGTTTTCTTATCTATAAAATAGGGGAACTTTTTTTTCCCACTGAAAATGAGCCAATTTATCCAACTGCTTTTCATTCACTAAAATAGCTCTTTAAAGTGGGTATCTAATTGGATTACTCCATAAATTGTATGTCTTTCAAAGATATCTTTCATTTTATTTTCATTAATACTTTATAAAAACTAATATTACTTCACATAAGTGGATTTGTCCATAAAATTTCTGATTCCATAAATGGTAGACACTTTTAAAAGAAGTTTTATTTTCTGTTTATTGAATATTTTGTGATCACAGGAGAAAGGGGGAAGTTCTTCAATTAACATAGTAAAATGAGCCACTAAACCAATATCAGTAAAAATCGCTCTCCATTTCCTAAATTTATATAAGGTGTCAGAAGACAATGAAATAGGAGCACAGATGCCCAGGGTAATTGCAGACCCAATTCTGAGAACAATTTTTACCTATACTGGGAATCCCTGCCAGGCCTTTCGGCACTGCTACCTCACCATCACTGCCAATATCAATGGGAAGCTGGATTAGCAAGAAACACCTTTCAACCTGGGAAATAATTACTCATGTAAATCAGGAGCCCATAGAGTATATTATAATGGAGTAGCCTTGTAGGTTTGGAACCATAGTATTTTGAAATACAATGAAAGTTAATGATCATCTAATCCATCCTTCTTGTTTCATAGATGAGGAAACAGTGGCTTAGGGAGAACGAGGGCTGTGGGAGTTACAGTGTGTGAAGTAATTTCCCCAAGGTTACACATGTTGGAAGCAGCAAAGCCAGAATCAGAATGTGGATCCTCACACTAAAGTCACTGCTATTGCTTTAGAAGCATAAAATAGACAATTTGCACAGTTTTTGTTTTAAATAAATGGAATCTCAGTAGTCCTTTCCCTGTTCTCTCTGTTGTTGCTCCAACCTTAGCAATAGGGACTAGGTGTAGAATTTCTTTGATAGACAGACCTGTCAGATGAAGAAATTCTCTCCATCAGTGCAAGTCAGTAACTTATCTGCAGTTTAGAATTTTAAAGAGTTGCCTATGCCATCAAGAGTTTAAGCAAGGGGTCTAGAGTTAGAGAGTCAATATGTTTCAGAGAAGAGATTTGGAGTTAAATAGTGTGGTACAACAAGGCCATTTTTTATTATAGTATGACTTCCTTTAGCTTATAAAAAGAGAAAAAGGTAAAATGATGTTAACTATAAAAACCTAGAAGCATAAACTAATACAGCTAAAAAGAATGATAGGAAGCATCGAGACTAATTTTACAGATTTCTTTATAAGAAAATGTAGGGCCAAAGAAGGGAAATGATTTAGGACTATAGCAGGATGACATGGATACCAGCACTAGTTCACAACCTAGTTTCAACCCCATTCACCCTCCAAGTCTACTTATTTATTTATGCCACAATGTTAAAATAGTATAAAAGTATGAATCACCTGTCTATCCCTTTTATACATTGATTGCACAAGATAGTCCTGAGGCTGCTATGAGAAAAATATTGTCACTGTCATAATCAACTCATATTTATTACATGTTATGAAGTTAGTAACATAGAAGCATTAAATAGATAATCATATATTCATAGTGAGTTCTTTTTTATCCCTCATAGAACATGTAATTCAATTATAACACTTTTAAAAATGTAGTATTTTACATGAGATTGCTTTACCATCATTAATTAATGCATTCTCTCAAGTACATACATTTTTATGCTTCAGGTCCCTTCAGTTTTTCTGACTCTCATAGTTAAAAGAAAAACATTCAGCAGTCAGAATGTTTTAATGGAAACATTACTATATTAGGCTTAGGGTCAGGTTGGCCTGGATTTGGTAGGATTTGTCATAAGCATCAGAAAAGTTTTCAGTTGCAGAATTCTAGTTTTGTTTTGTTTTTTTCTTAGTCACTTTGTTATAGTTTGTATTATTGGAGATTAAAAGTTACTGAGTAGATTAAATTCATTTATACTCATATGTAAGTAGTGATCTATTTAATCAGCTTTACTCCCTGGTATTTCCTATATTATACTATAAATATTCATTAGCAAAATTCATTCTATTGTCTAACCCAAATTTTGACATTCTAAGATACCCCAAATGAATCACAAGTAGAAATAGTACTTCACAATTGTTCATTTTCTCCTCTTCCTCCTTCTCTTTCTCCTGAGAAATTGATCAAAAGACTCTCCAACTCCAAGAACTTTGGAGGTATGAAATAATCAAAGGTACTGTTTTTAAGCCACTTAAGAGTGGATTACACTGTCTTGCTAAGGTCACTTACCACAAGTCTATTCCATTGATCCTCCCTTAAAAAGGGTTAATTTTATAAAAAGGTCGGACTGAATTATATTTAAAACAGGGTTGCCACTAATTTAATTTATTCCAAAGAGATTTATTTACAATTTATTTACAAAATATAGAAAGAGTTAAGTAAGAAAATCAGAGAGAGATTAGGGTAAGATATCTAACCTAAGCACTAAGTAATTTACTCCAACCCCTGGCTCACCTAGTGTCAGTCCAAAAGAAGAAATTTAATAATGGGCTCACCATGGAATACTATTGTGTTCAAAAGAATAATAAAGTGGAGGAATTCAATGGGAACTGGAACAACCTCCAGGAAGTGATGCAGAGCGAAAGGAGCAGAACCAGGAAAACATTGTACACAAAGATTGATACACTGTGGTACAATCGAATGTAATAGACTTCTCCATTAGGTGCAATGCAGTGATCATGAACAACTCAGAGGGATCTATGAGAAAGAACACTATCCACATTCAGAGGGAAAACTGTGGGAGTAAAAACACTGAAGAAAAACAATTGCTTGAGTACATGGGTCGAGGGAGATATGTTTGGGGATATAGACCCTAAAGGAATATCATAGTGCAAACATCAACAGCCTGGAAATAGATCAAGGACACATGTAATGCCCAGGGGAATTATGTGTTGGCTACGGGAAGGGCAGGGGGAGGGGAGGGAGGAATAAAATATGATTTTTGTAACCAATGAATAATGTTTGAAATTGACCAAATAAATTTTTATAAAATGAAAAAAAAAAAAAAGAACAGGCTCACCAGGACCAGGGTCTCAGGTCCAGTCAACAGATTCTTCTTCAGTCTCAACTCCAAAGAATGAAAAAATGCATCTCTCAGGAAGTTCAACTCCAAGTAGAACTCAAAGTAGAACTGCTCTCAGGAAGTTGTAACTTCTTTTGTGCCTCTTCCTGTGCCTTCCCCTAATTTCACATCTACCAATTACAGTTGAAGCTTTGCTTTAGGACTGCCCAGGGGCAGTCAGTTTAATTCAGATTCCTTGCCCCCTATTGAACTTGTGGTTTACAGACCTCCACCATTCAAGTGTAAATGGGGTGTTTACACCTTTGGTCATTAAATCTAAGAATGAGTTGATCTCCACACTCAACTTTAAGTAGTGTGTTTACCCTTTTGGTAATTAAATCTAAAAATAAGCAGGAGAGTTAATTTCATTTTCACAATCAGGAGAGAGTTAAATTTAATCATCACATTATCTAGTTTTAATTGTATGCAAAGTGTTTTGTAGTTATGTTCATATAGCTCCTGTGTATGTCTTGGTCAATAGATTGCTAAATATTTTATATTGTTTAGGGTGATTTTTTTAGAATTTAAATTTATTTATTGAATTAATTAATTTAGAATATATTTCCATGGTTACATGAATGATGTTCTTTCCCTACCCTACACCCATCCCCCTCCCATATCCATTTCACAATTCCACTGGGTTTTACAAGTGTCACTGAACAAGACCTGTTTCCATATTATTAATATTTGAACTAGTGTGATCGCTTAGAGTCTATATCCCCAATCAAAGCCCCATTGAATAATGTGATCAAGCTGTTGTTTTTATTTTATGTTTCTACTCCCACAGTTCTTTCTCTGGATGTGGATAGTATTCTTTCTCATAAGTCCCTTAGAATTGTCCTGGGTCATTGAATTGCTGTTATTAAAGAAGTCTATTATATTTGATTGTGCCACAGTGTATAAAGTTTTCTTGGTTCTGCTCCTTCACTCTGTATCAATTCCTGGATGTCATTCTAGTTCACATTGAATTCCTCCAGTTCATTATTCCTTTTGGCACAATGGTATTCCATCACCAACAGATATGTCTAGGATGATTTTAAATGGAATTTCTCTTCTAACTCTTGCCCCTGAATTGTGTTAGAAATATATAGAAACACTGATGATTTATGTGGGTTTATTTTGTATCCTGCAACTTTGTTAACATTTATTACCCTTCTACTTCTCTATAGGTCAATATACAATTCTCTGCCCCAATGGATCTGATTGTTCTTCCATCTTTCAGGCAATTTCAATGCTCATAAGAATTAAGTATTACCTGTCTCCAACCTCTTTTATCCTTCCATTGTATTGGCCATCTTCCCCCCTCCACCTATGTGCTTCTTTATGAAATATCAATTTACCTCATTTTGTTTCTTTTCCCATTTCTCTTAGTATTATCCTCTTTTTTTATCCCTAGTATTATATATATTTTACATTTCATCGTATACAGTTTGTCACTGTTCCCTCTAAGTATACTTCTTCTAGCTACCCTGATGATTATGACCATGTTTAAGAGTTACCAATATCATCTTTTCTTATAGTAATACAAATCATTTGAACTTGTTGGATCTCTTAAAAAAGCTTGTTTGTTTGTTTTCTTTCTTAATTACCTTTTTGTGATTCTCTTGAGTTCTGTGTTTGGACATTAAATTTTCTGTTTAAGTTTGGTCTTTATGAATGCTTGGAAGTCTTCTATTTTATTAAATGACCATACTTTCTTCTACAAGAATATAGTAAGTTTTGCTGGGTAATTGATTCTTTGTTGTAGACCTAATTCCCTTGCTTTCTGGAATATCATATTATATGCCTTCCAGTCCTTCAGTGTGGATGGAACCAGGTCGTGGTCCTAACTGTGTTTCCATGATATTTTAACAACTTCTTCTAAGCAGTTTGTAATATATCTCCTTGGTCTAGTAACTCTTAAATTTGATGATAAAATTCCTGGCTGTTTTCATTTAGGAATTAAATGCAGGGGTTGATCTGTTGATTTCTTCAATATCCACATTTACCTCTTCTCGAGAATGTTGGGGCAAATTTCTTGGATTATTTCCTGTAGAAATATGTTCAGGCTTTTTCTTTTGACATGATCTTATGGTTGTATAATAATTCATAAATTGTATCTCTTGGATCTATTTTCCATGTCTTTAGTTTTGTCAATGAGGTGTTTCATATTTTCCTTATCTTTTTTTTTTTCATTCTTTTGATTTTGTTTTGTAATTTTGCTGCCTTGTGAAGTCATTTGCTTCTAGTTGCTGGATTCTAGTTTTTAAAGACCAAATTCCATCCTTGGCTTTTTGGTCATCCTTTTCCTTCTGGTCTGATTTTCTTTATAGATAATCTTTCACTTCTTTGCCTTATTTTCAAGCTGTTCAATTCTGGCTTTGAAGACTATTTTCACATATTAGTTCATGTGCCTCTGTTTCCAGATGACTTATTTTGCGTTTTAAGTTCTTTTCCCAGTTGTCTTTAGCCTCACTTAATTGTTTTTTGAATTGTGTTTTGAGTTCTTCCAAAGCCTGTATCCAATTCGCTGCAATTTCTGCATTATTGCTCGCTGTTCCTTGATCCTTCTCTGTTCCATTAGCTCTTTGTTCATTACCTGGATAGAAGGTGTCGATTGTAATTTGTTTTTTTTTTCTTTTTCTGTTTCTTACTCATATTTTTCCCCTTCTTTCCCCCCTGTCATTGGCTGTAATCCTGTTCCTCTGTTTATTTGGTGGGTCTATGGGTTTGGGCTATTCTGTTCTAAAGGGTTTTATTCTTTTCTCTGCTGATTGACTAGATTAGGCTGATGGAGTATTAATGAGCCCTGAGGTCAGATCTTCCCCAGATGCCAGCAGAAGCTAAAGGTATAGGTGAAGATGTGGAGGCTAAAGGGAACTGTGCTTTCTGCTCTGTTTTCAACATATTTTGTAGTGGTTGCAGCCTTTGACTTGGGAGCTTAGTCAGCAATATTCTCTACATACTCAGGGGGGAAAGGTATTAAATATTGAGCTTCCCTGCTCTCTGAAGGCTTCTTATATATCCTATTGATGAGATTAAGCAAGGGCAGAGATTATCTGAGGATATTGATGGGCCCTGAGGCCAAAACTTCAGGAAGGATAGGGGCCCAAGATGGAGAGTTTTGGCTGTGACTAGGATACTTTCTCCATCAGCTGCATCCCTGCTGACCGTGGTCAGCACCCTGAGCCTGGCACAGCTCTGCCAGCAAGGTACTCCCTCCAGGCTAGAGCCCTAGCCCTGAGATTTTGGTGACCACCACCAGAGACTCAGCAGAGTAGGTGGGGGAGGGGTCCTGGGACCTTCTTTTTTCCTTTTTCTTAAACCCAAGAGTTCAAGAATTCAGGCTTTTTTTGGCATACCTTTTAAATTGAATCCAACAGGAGGGTCCCCCAGCTCTGTCCTGTTGTTAGATTTGGTTTTCTGTCCTCTCAAAGCACTTTGTTTTTTATTGGCATGTAAGGGTTTTCACAGAATGCTGGACTTTTGCTGCATCTAAATGGCCATCTTCCTCAAGTCTACTTTTAATTTCTACAATTTCTCCAAATTCTTCAAAGATCACTGACAACCTGTCACCAATATGTTAAAGTCCTTTTGTATTCCAGAATACTGTTCACCAGGATCCTGTAATGATCTCATTAATCTCAATGAAGTTTGTGGTGAAATTTCTAACCATAAAAATACCAATAAGAGAAACAAAGTCTCAGGTTACAAACCAAAAAATAAAAATAGGTTTATTGAGAGAGGACTGACTTCTGGTCAGACTTAAAACCAGACTTCTGGTCAAGACTAAAAGGCCCAGACTGCACTGTGAGAAACCTTCCTTTATACCCAAAGAATATCATAACTTATATACCAATACAAAAATAACCCAATAGATTTACATTCCTAAAAATAGAGGCACACAGAAGTAATGTTCATTGGTTGAGGCAATTATGAAGTCCTTCTCTTTGGTAGGAGAAGTCATTTAATAGGCAAGGGGGAGCGAGAGAGCCTGAACTCTACTTTATAAGCCTGATGTAAATTTTGATGTTTAATAAGTTGACCAGGGTGAAGGGGAGGTGCCAGGCCTCCAACCAAGGCAAAATCCTGATGAGGTATACAGGCATGAAAGGGTGCCATCAGCCTCTATGCTAATGAAAACCAAGTCACAAGTTCAAGACCATAATTGCTGAAGGTGCATGATATAGCAAATTTAAGACTAAGGCTCAAATTGAGGCCTATGCTAAAAATAATAAATTATATTAAAGCAATTATCTACTTAATTCAAAACTTTAGAACATATATTAAAATAATCATAAAATACTAAAATCATCACTTATTCTGACATTATTTAAATTTCTTTGAATTATATATTATCTTGTAATTATCTGAAGACTACTGCTAATATTAAGATATGAACCTCAAAAAAGGGGTTAGGGGGCTTCTCACTCACAAGCCGATGCTCTTATATCATCCCTGCATTTATCTAGATTTTCTAATTGCTATGAACTATTTTTTTTATTTCTATCTTAGTACAAAGATAATTTTCCTTTTGAGAAATAAAAAAGCATAACAAGTTGAATAGCTCTGCCTTTTCCAATCTATCATCATTGTCCTATCTATACCAAGTAGTAATCCAAGTCTTCCTTTGATCTTATTATTGCTATTGATATAGCTTATGAAAGTAATTTAAGTTTTCCGCAGCAATCATTATCAGCTTCAGTTTGTTCCAAGCTTTTGCAGTCTCTGAATTTATTCTCATAGAAGCATATCACTTTTATTCATTTTTTGTTAG
The DNA here is from genome assembly GCF_027887165.1 of Monodelphis domestica. Taxonomy (NCBI): domain Eukaryota; kingdom Metazoa; phylum Chordata; class Mammalia; order Didelphimorphia; family Didelphidae; genus Monodelphis; species Monodelphis domestica. Next base: position 115,940,854 of record NC_077230.1, on the reverse strand, counting down.
CTAAACTTATTTCTATTTTCCAAGAGGAAGTTTGCAGAAGGGGAGAAGTGGTAGGAATCAGAAATAAGATCTCTGCTTAAATTCTAATTCAAAGACATCAATCATGTAATGATTGGGGATTCATTTAACCCTTTTCATCTGTTTCCTCATTTTTAAAGTGGGGGATGTAGTAATATGAACCTTAGAGTTATTCTGTAAATAAAATTATAAAATACAAATAAAATGCTTTGTAAATGTTAAAATACTATGCTAATATGCACCCTTATTATTACATACCTCTTCAAAACCAAATTGGTTAAGGAATTCCATGCATTTTCATATTTGTCTCTAAATATAGATTACTTCTAATTTTCTACCTCTTTATTGAAATTACCTGTTCCATCTGAATTTTACTCTCAAAGATATCCCTTTCCTCTTGGACTAAGTTTTCCCATAGAATTTAGGCAATCAGATATTACTTACTATTTCTCTGAACTCTTTGAAATCTACTTCCCCAGAATCCTGGAATCTTGCAAATTTCCATCATTTCTACTTTGGCAACTGACTTCCTTATTTTATTTTATTTTTTATTTTGCAACTGATTTCTTATTATAAAATGTATTCATTATCTGTTTTATATTAAACATTCCCAATGTGACCAACACTGTATTGAGCACTCCAATGAAGTCAAAACTTATTCAAACATTTTGGAGAGCAATCTGGAATTATGTCCAAAGAGTTAAAAAAACTCATGTATATTTTTACATTGCAGAATAATTTTAATGGATACAAATTTATATAATATAAAAAAAACAATTAAGCTTTATCCAAGTCCTTTTAAAAAATCCAAGAGCCAGACTTCCAGTCAAGATGGCAGCATAGAAGCAGCAAAAGTTCAGACCTCTGAAAATCCTTCCTTACCAATCACAAACTGAGTGCTTCTAGGGGACTAAAATTCAAACTTAACAACAGTACACAGGTGGGGAACCCTCATGCTGGACTCAAATCAAAAGGTATGCCCCCCAAAAGCCAGAAGCCTAGAACACTCAGGTCTAAGGGGAAGGCAGAAGGAAGGGCCCAGGACCCCTCCCCCCCAACCCAGAGCACTGAGCCCCCAGTAGCAGAGGGAACCTCTGGGCCGGCAAAGGTTCAGTTCTGAATGGTGCACCTTGAAAGCAACCTGGGCCAGGCTCCAGGCACCCAATACAGATGGCAGGTAAGCAGCAGGAGAGACAGGGGGATGCATGGCTAGGTCCTTCCATCAGAGTCTCACTGTAGGCTTTTGCCTCAGAGCACATCCTGACCAACCCAGTTGAACCTAATCCCATCAGGAGTCCTCAGAGCTTAGGGAGGCTGAGTTAGTTAGAGAACAAATCATAGAAACAATTAATAATTCCATTGAGGAAAATGACAATAGTGAGACATTCTTTCAAACTTTATGGGATGCAGCCAAAGCAGTACTCAGAGGAAAATTAATATATCTGAGTGCATATATTAACAAATTAGGGAGGATAGAGGTCAATGAATTAGAAATGCAAATTAAAAAACTTGAAAGTGAACAAATTAAAAACCCCCAGAAGAAAACCAAACTAGACATCCTAAAAACTAAGGGAAAAATTAATAAAATCAAAAGTGATAGAACTATTGAACTAATAAATAAGACTACAAGCTGGTACTTTGAGAAAACAAACAAAAATAGACAAAATACTGGTCAATATAATTAAAAAAATGAAAGAAGAAAAGTAAATTAATAGCATCAAAGATGAAAAGGGGGAACTCACCTCCAATGAAGAGGAAATTAAGGCAATCATTAAAAACTACTTTGCCCAATTATACAGCAATAAATATATCAATCTAGGCGATATGGATGAATATTTACAAAAATATAAATTATATAGACTAACAGAAGAAGAAATAGGATTCTTAAATAATCCCATATCAGAAAAAGCAATCCAACAGGCCTAAATTAATTTGCTCATTTAATGCCATGAAAAATTACAAAATATTATTGATAAAACTAGAGAAAATAATATAAAAATACATCTGGAAGAACAAAAGGTCAAGCATTGCAAGGAAATCAATGAAAAAAAATATGTGAAGGAGGAGACCTATGTGAAAATGGAGATTTGAACCCCAGACTTCAATTCCCATAAGTCCTTGGAACTTCCCAGAATTTCCCAGGATCTCACCTGAGTGTGAGATCACAAATTATTATTAAAAGGGGCTCTCCACTTACTTGAGGTTTCCCTTGGCTTCCACTTCTAAGGACAGGCAGCTCTCTACCAGTCAGGCAAGATGTAGGTTGCACATGCTTTTCCTTATTTTGTATTTTCTTTATTTCTTAATCTTTAACAAACCTCATAAAAATATAATACCTTTAGCAGAGAAACTAATTTTAATCTTAACTAATTTTAATCATGACAGTTATGGTGAACCCTGTGGGTTGTGATGAAATACCCTCAATCTTTTTAACTTTCCTAAATCTTTACTAAGTTTAGCTTTTAAGAGCTAGTGCCTATATAGTGATTTTTTTAAGCCAAGTTCCTCCAAGAATTTTCAGAAAAGCCTCTTGATCTGGACCTGTTTGATTCAAATCGCTCCTTCTCTGGCTGTCACTCCTGGTCTCTTGCTCACCTGGTCCTCAATCATGTGATGATCTGCCCACCCAGACCCAGCAGACTCTAGCCTTGGAGCAGGTCTCTCATTGCCCTGGCCCAGGACTCACTTCCACCTGCTGATAAAAAACGGGGATGATTTTTTCCTTAGGCTACAATTAGCCTCCACGTAAACTGGGGGCAGGGGATCACAGGGAGGGAGAAAGAAAGAAAAGAAGTAAGAGGCTTTTCCAAACAGGAACGTGCAAGCATGGGGTATATAAAAGGATATCTTTTGACTATACTGATACTTTTATTATTTTCACTTGGGTGTCAGGGGAAAAATTCAGCTCCCTGCAACTCTTTAGCCAATTTGAGATTCCTCACTATGGGGAGGCAACTCAGTGGCTCAGTGAATTGAGAGCCAGGTCTTTGTTACTCCAAAATCAGTTAGTTAGAGAACAAATCATAGAAACAATTAATAATTCCATCGAGGAAAATGACAATAGTGAGACATCCTTTCAAACTTTATGGGATGCAGCCAAAGCAATACTCAGAGGAAAATTCATATCCCCAAGTGCATATATTAACAGCTTTGGGAGGACAGAGATCAATGAATTCGAAATGCCAAAAAAAAAAAAAGACTTGAAAGTGAACAAATTAAAAGCCCCTAGAAGAAAACCAAACTAGAGATCCTAAAAACTAAGGGAGAAATTAATAAAATTGAAAGTGATAGAACTATTGAACTAATGAATAAGACTAGAAGCTGGTACTTTGAAAAAACAAACAAAATAGACAAAGTACTGGTCAATCTAATTTTAAAAAGGAAAGAAGAAAAGCAAATTAACAGGGGAATGGGGATATGTATGGGAAACAGACTCTAAATGAACATCCTATTGCAAATACCAACAACATGGAAAGAGGTTCTGATCAAGAAAATATGTGATACCCAGTCAAACTGCATGTCAGCTATGGTAGGGGTGGGGAAAAGGGAGGGAGGAAAAGAAAATGATTTTTGTAACCAAGGAACAATGTTTGAAATTAAAAATAAAAATTCAAAAAACAAGTATTCTAAAAAAAGTTGATTTAAGAAATGCAAATTAAAAGAACCCTGAAGTACCATTTGACACCTATCAGATTGGCAGAGGTGACAAAACAGAAATGACAAATACTGGTGGGGATATGAAAAAAATAAGATCTTAATGCACTGTTTTTAGAATTGTGGACAGGCCCAAACAACTTAGAGAATAATTTGGAACTATGTCCATAGGGATATAAAACTGTGTATCTCATTCCCTCTAACCCAGTAATACTAAGTGTATAATATCTTGAATAAATCATAATAAAAGGAAAAGCGCCCATTTTTTCAAAAATATATATAGCAACACTTTTTGTGTCCTAAAAAAAATTGGAAGTAAAGAATGTGGCCATCAATTGGAGAATGGCTGAACGTGTTGTGGTTTATGACTGTGACTGCATACTTTTGTGTTAAAAGGAAAATGACAAGGGTAGTTTCATTAAAAAAAAAAAACGAATGAATCTGGGTAGACTTTTCTGAATTGACACAAAGTAAACCGAACAGAACCAGGAAAACATTGTACACAGTAATAGCAGTATATTCCAATGATCAACTAAAAATGACACATTGTGATAAATAAAGCAATGCAAAACAATTTCTAAGGGCTTATAATGAAAAAATTATATCCACTTCCAGAGACAGAACTGTTGAGGTGAGGGGACATAGTGAAGCATAAGCTTTTCATTTTGTTTTTCTTGCTTTTTTCCACAACATGACTAAAATAGCAATCTGTGTTATATGATTTCACGTGTGTATTGACATCACTTTTCTGATCTTCTTGATTTTTAGGGGATGGGTGGAAGGGAGAGAGAAAGTTTAGAATCCCATTAAAAAAAAAGATGTTAAAAGTAAAAAAAAAAACAAACAGGAAAGATTTCAAGCTTTATTATGTATCTGAGTGAAAGAAGGCAAACTTGAACTTGACACTTCCAGGATCACCTTTTTTGGCTACTACATTTCTGTTGGCCCCTATCTCATCCACATTTAATCCATGGTACACCTGCTCTCAAAACAGAGAAAGAATTTTTTTAAAAGCCTTTCTTTCCTTGCTTTGAATTGTTAATCCATGCAGCTGGCTTCAGGATGTGGAGTATTAGGATGTAAGAGAAGGCTTTCAAAAATATCAAACTGCTTAAAAGTTTTACTATTATATCACAATAAAATGTAGCTCTTACTTCTCCCCACAAGAACATCACCTGAATTGTGCTTAGTCAAATAAGACAGAGGCATAGAAGCTCCATTTATTTTACTATAGGATAATGTTCATTACACATCATAATGATGCACTCACATTGGGGAAATCAATTCCCTTTTTCCTTTTTTGATTTGACAATATCTAATCATATAATAATTTGTGTTTATACAGTGCTTTACTTTATCCTCATAAGAAGATTTTCTCAATTTTAAAGATGAAGGCTTTTAGAATTGAATTGAAATGCCCAACATCATACAACTAATAATGGAATAAATTGAAACCTGATCATCCTGACTCTACTCTGTCACTAGATATCTTTGGGGGTATCTTCTAAGGAGGTCTATACCTTCAATTATGTCACTACAAATTCAGTACATGATTATTTGACTCAGAGCTTAGGATTACATGTGTATCTCTAAATATGGAAAAATATGATAGGGATTTTTTGTTTATAGATACCTTATAGTCTAGTTTCCTCATTTTACATATTAGGAAATAGATGTAAGGAGGTTATGTTACTGGTAAATGGTCAAAAACAGATAATCAACAGTAAACCCTGTATGTACTACTCCAAATCAAATAGTCCCTCTACTCTACAGTTCCATTTTAATTTAAGTTCATTCTTTGAGGTAATAATTTCATGTTTATCTTTCTATTCCCAATATTTAACATGCTGTCTGTAAAAAAAATAATGAAATGTGTCCATTGATTTATTTGATTTAAAATTCTATCATTGCTTGGAATTAACTACCAATTATAATAGCAAAATGGTAGTTCTATGTCTGCTCCAATTTAACTATTTTGAATACATCTTAACAATTAACTGAATTATAAACCAGAGTGATCTGTATGTTCAACTGTGTGTGGAGAGTATAGTTACGGAACAAATTGCTTGAGAAATAAGACATTTGCAAAACATCAACTTGAGTTATGTGCCCATAAGAATGCCTCTAATGAGAAGACCAGGTTTCTATCCAATGAATGTACATGACACATGCTTTCATGTCCTCTTCATAAATCTTATTCTGGAGAGAGTTGAATGGACCATGAGCCTCTTGGTGAGTGAGTAATACCAAAGAAATTTGACATTCATTCTGTTCCTATGATGCTCAAAGTTATACAATTAGTGACAGTACCAAAAATGATAACTATTTTTGCTTTTCAAAGCTGGGATTGACCTTATTGATTTAATTCAGATGCCTAATTTGTAAATATGGAAACTGAGGCTTAAAGACTTGGCATACATCACATTGTTAGCTAATAGATCTACCCAACTCAAAATTCTTTCCACTAGTATTTTGCAGTTTAACTTATTTTCAGATTGTTCTACTTGGTTGATTAATGGTTAGCAATTTTTAAAAAAGATTGAAATTCATGATAAGAATGTTTTTGCCAAGAAAGTATTAGGCATTTCCTTGGAGACATTAATATGAGAATGAATATGCTTTAGATTTTTCAAAACTAAGGGAAACTAGATGTTCTCATAATAAGACAAAAAGTATCTTGGCTCCAAGTAGTAATTGTATCCATGATGTCATTCACTGATCCAATGGAATGGAGATAATATGGTGATTCATTAAAATTCAGGGGCAGGAGAACAGATAAATAATTTGTGGAATAACAAAATAATGGAAGCAATGGGCCATAAAAATAAGTAATATGAAGAATTGAATGAAGCAAGGGAAAACATATGACCTGATACAGTGTCAAATAAACAGAATCAGGAAAAGAACACATACATTGATGATAATAATGTAAATGGAAGCAAAAACATCACCAACAAAAACTGAATGTGTAATTATCATAACCAACCTTACCCATAATGAAGAAACAAAAACAGTCCCCTTCTTACTTTCTTTGTAGAGCTAGTGAACTATGGGAAGGGAACACTATAATATAAGACACAACATGTTAATTTTGATACAATCATCTCTCTGTCTCTTTGTCTCTGTCTCTTTGTGTCTCTCATTCTTTGGTGAAAGGTATAGCTCGAATGGTAGTAAAGGTGAATAAAGGATACAATTCAGAAATGTAAGTAAATTCAGAAATAAAAAGAAAGATATCAAATAAAAATTTAATTAAACTCATATATTAGAAATGATATGAATCTTAGGCCCTCCCTCTCTTAAAGCTCCACATAACATAATAATGATATAATCATAAAACAATTATATCATTACTTAAACTGTGAATTACTTCAATACCATACATTCAAGTGTAATATAGAAAGAATTTTTTTTCCTAAAAATAAGCAGTGATGTCTTTTTTTAAGATTACTTGCAGTTCTCAATTATCAATGTCACTTTCCCCATTCCAAAGTTAAATCAAGTGTTGATTGATTATGTTTGCTCGTTAAACCTTACTGAATAATACTAATCTTTCATAGTATGATTTCTCAAGTGATAATACTGTCATTTGGGAAGTTATTGGCTTATATGAATATTTGCCATTAATATTAAGATGTTAAATGTTTCTTCTTTTTTCTTCTTTCTTTCTTCCTTTTTTTCTTTCTTTCTTCCTTCTTTCCTTTCTCTCTTTCTCTCTTTCTTTCTTTCTTTCTTTCTTTCTTTCTTTCTTTCTTTCTTCCTTCCTTCCTTCCTTCCTTCCTTCCTTCCTTCCTTCCTTCCTTCCTTCTTTCTTTCTTTCTTTCTTTCTTTCTTTCTTTCTTTCTTTCTTTCTTTCTTTCTTTCTTTCTTTCTTTCTTTCTTTCTTTCTTTCTTTCTTTCTTTCTTTCTTTCTTTCTTTCTTTCTTTCTTTCTTTCTTTCTTTCTTTCTTTCTGTTATTTTTTTTCTTTCAGTACTTCAAAATATGAATTCAGTGTCAGATAAAAAAAAATAGATGGACCATATCTTTAAAGCGTGCATTATCACAAGACTTTTGAACTTAAATTGATTTAGGCAGCTAGAGCAAGAAAATGCAGTTTGAAATGCATATCTAAACAACCACTGGTTTGAGTTTTGTCTTTTTTCCAGATTGTCTGCTTTAAAATTGTGACATACTTAAACAACCTGCTTCTTATTTCTAAGAAACCCTACAAAAATAGAGGCTTCAGCAAAGAAGCAAGTCTTTGGATGAATATTTAAATAAATACAATAAAATTATAATGCTTTTTTACATTAGACAGTATTGTAAGGCAACCCTGGACAAAGTTATATTTTTTTACCGTAGACTGATTATAAAGTGACATACCTTTTTCTATTATTTTTTAACTTTTAGTTGAAATGAATTTTTTTCATTATTGTGCATTAATCAGTAAGCTAATTCTTATTTTCTTGAGATAAACCTTTCAGATTTGGGAGATGAACTAGCATGAATTATTCATTTTCTCAGAATCAGGCTGGACAATTTCATTTCTCCCCCACATGCTTTTACAGATGAAAGATAATCTCTATGAAACATTCTGATGCCAGTTTGTGTTATGACTCTTCAAATAAAATGACGTAATACATGTTTAGTTTCTATATATTCATTGCTATTTGTGGAGGAGCATTTACTGCCCCACACATTAATTTTTGACTAACAAATCAGTCCTGAATTTTCATTTACCATACCTAGTGTTTTCTTTAAATATTAATATTTCTGTAATCTTGTACTTCATATTATTTTTTTTCCTTTCTCAATCCAACAGGCCGTTTGCTTTCATCATACTGTATACACTGAGTCATGATTGTTTACTGCTAAGAAGTAGAACTGAAAATCTTACTTCTTTTCTCCAAAGAACAAAATATGACCATGTGAACAAGGTCACCAAGACTTCTCAGATATTTTAGAAGCTTAAGGTCCGAAGGCCCTTGGGATGACATTAGTTTACTTTGATGCCTCCAATAAGAACTACATCAAGGTTAGGCCATAAAGACTGCTTTTCTCTCAAAATGTCAGTGTGTAAACAATTAAGTGACCTTTGGTGACTAATCTTATAGTAAAATATGATGTCAGGTGGAAAACCTGAAAATAGCAATAATTACAAATTCCCATTGCCCCTGGAATTGTGGCAACAGATTACTCTGAGAAGAAAATCCTGATGCCAAGTCATCAGAAATGATTCAAATAAGCAGTAACAGTCTAGGTTTTGCCTTACAGTATGTGACAAGAATATAGGATTCTAGACTTTTGGCTAAAAGGTACTTTAAAGATGCTAGAACATAGACCTACAAGATCCCTTAAAATATTGGATTTTCTAAATAGCACAGTGAATAGAGGGCTAGATTTGGAATCAGGAAGACCTGAATTTACATCCTATGTGACTGTCAAGTTATTTATATTTTTTAGCCTCTTTTGCCTTGTCTTTTAAATGGATATAATAATAACTTTTACTTGATAGGATTATTGTAAAGATAAAAAGGGATAATATGTGTGTGGAACACCTTTTGGGACATTCTCCCCAACTTTTAGACTCATGGGAGAAATGTCATAAGTAGGGCTCCTACCTCAGGTTCTAGAAATAACTCTGTAAGCAATTCTAAAATTATACCTCATGAACCCCCACAAGTGTGTTTCCCATTAGAAAATAACCTGTAAATATAATCAGCTTCCAGAAAGAGGTTTTATGAAGATAAAATATAAAAGTTACCTGCTAAATATTTCCTCCCTAAGCCTAGTGCTTACTCTTCTACAACAACAGAGTACCTATGGGAAGAGCAGACATACATCTTTAGAATACAATGGTAGTGAGTGTGCAGGATACATATGTTTTAAAGGTAACTCAAAATTCTGGGTACCTCCAGATCTAAATGTCCTTTCTCTCTTTCTAGAGACCCCAAAAGATCCATTCTACACAAGGCATCAAGACTGGGTGGGTTGTTCACCTGGCATTACTCTTCAGAGGACATTTCATCACTTCTGGTCAGAGGACTCTGTGGGACTCCTTGTGCTTAATCTTTTAATTAATTAATTTTAATTAATTTAAAACTGTTGTTTCCAACAGTTTTAGTCTCAAAGTCATTTATGATTCTCCTCAGTGATACATCTAGGATATTTTAGAAAGAGTAACCAAGTCCTATTTCTTCTTTTTCAGGGTCTTGTCTCTTGGGCCTGTCATTTTCCATTAGGAATTTATAAAGAAAAAGTTTTAGCCTTCCCTTCTTTGGATAACTCTTTTAGGTACATGGCTGGCTCCCTATGGTAAGAGATATCTCCTCATCCTATGTCTACTACCCAATATATTTCTCAAATCACTATAGACTGGGCCACACCAGACATTCACCGTTTATTCAGGTATCACCAAACATCTTCAGGATTCATAGTAATTCAGTCTTTTAAAAATTAAATCTAATATTTCTCTGTTGTTCTACATAATTCAATGATTAGGAAAAAGATAAAGAAGCAATCTAGGTCCTGGGTGGTAATTCATAGTCTCCACAGGTCCTTTAAAATGTAAATAAATGTTTAAAATCTTCAAATTCATTATGCGGTCTAAATGTGACCACTCAAAGCTTTAAATCCCTCATAAAGTTGGAATGAGAAACTCTTATTTAAAGAGGCATTCTGCCACCTAAAGAGTCAATGAAATTGGAATAAGACATGCCCTTAAATATTCTCTCTCTACTTTTCCCTGAAGAGCTTCAATTTTTTAGAAGCCTGAAAAGGGCACACCCATGCATAAGTAAAGAGGTTTGTATAACATAAGGCTATATAAATGTTAGACGATCGTCATAGTACTGGTGATACATATTGGTAGTAGTAATAACAGCGATAGTACCCGTACTAGGAATAGCAGTAGCAGCAGCAGAAGCAGCAGCAGTAGTGATGGGGGTAATTGTACTGGTGGTTTAATCCCTTCATTTTGCTGCTAGAGGACAATGAGTTCCAGAGATAAGAAGTGACTTGCAGTCAGTAAGTAGCAGAAATACTCTTTTATTCCAGGCTTTGGATGGGTAAAGGGCACAAGGCCAAGCCAGTCACAAAGTCTGACAGTAATAAAGAGGGCTGAAAATCTCCCCTATGTCACTGTGGTGTCCCAGGGGATTGTTATTAATGACAAATACATCAATAACACTGTTGCCATGCCTCCCCAGGCTCTGTTGGTCTTTCTCTATACACACTCTATCTTTTCACACAGAGAAATACCTTGAATCTGTCAGCAAATTTCCCCTGACTCATATCTAGTTTGCATCAATAATTTCCTCTTGCTTATCAAAACTGATCCCTACATGCACTACCTCCCCGTTTACTATGTAGCAGAAGCTCACTACACACTTCCTGGCATCACATGGAATTCACGAGGTGTTTCTCCTTCTAATGGTTGCCACCAAAGTGAAAGTTATCGTAGAGACTTCTCCAGGCTGCAAAAAGCAGTTCCTGAAACACGACTCTTCAGCTTTCTCAGTTTTCTAATCCTTTGATACAACTCTCTAAGTACAGACCCCAACCAGTTCATATGAGCACTATCTAAAACCGATAATATAATTAACCTATTTTTAGTGCTAACTACCCAGAAGACAGTGTTGAAAAGTTTACAGATTACAAAAACCTTGATTCCTTCCTCAGGAGCCTTATTCTCTAGTCATTAATACATTAATTGCTAATTTCTTCTGTTCATATCATTTTCATGTTTCATGGGATATGAGGTAACTAAAAGATGATCTTTACCCTTTCAGAATTTACAAGCCAGAAATCTAGATCACTTGATAGCACACTGAAGAACATAAGCAAAGAGCCGATTCCTAGAACCCAGATAATGCATTCCAGAGAACTAATGAAGTCAATCTTTTACAAAGGTTTGATAAAGCTCAATTCTCTTGAATTACTTCATCTTCAGATTTCCATTATGTATCTTCTCTAATCCATCTCCTACATTGCTGGCAAAATAAGCCCTCAGCAGAGTGTTAAGACAATGTCACATTCCTGCTCAAAAATATATATTCATTGGCTCTATAATGCTTTTAAGATACAATATAAGATGGGGCTCAGAATTCAGTCTTCTCTGATTCATTATCACATTTCCAAAAAATGTATGCTGTCTTTCATTAAGAAGAAAACAAGTTTTGATGGAATACTATTGTGCTAAAAGAAATGATAAATAGATTATTTTTTTAATTGGGAAGTACTATATGAAATAATGAAGAGTGAAAGAGTAGAACCAAGAAAACATTATATATAGCCACAGATTTAATACTTGAAGAATAACCTGTAAGTGTTCACCTCCAGAGAATGAACAGAGAAGTGGAAACATGAAATATGTAAAACATATCTGTTTGATGGATGGTGTTTTCTATGCTTTAGGAAGGAGAGAGAGGGCTGAGATACTTGGAAATAAATTTTATTAATTAAAAAAAACACTCTCCAACATGCAAAAATGGTCATCAACTGTTTGCCTATATGAACAATCTCTCTATTGCTAATTTGTGTCTTCCACATATCTGAAATGTACTCACTTAAACTTCTACACTTAGAATACTGACTTTCCTTCAGGGTTCAGTTCATGTGTTGTTTCTCCTATTGGGGGCATTTTATTATCTTTTGACACATTAATAAACTCTCCAAATGTAAATTTCCTTGCATTTATACTTACTACAAATCTTAATAGACTATAAGGTCTTTGAGGCCAGAAACTGTGCCTTAAACATACACTGGATAAATTCCTATTGATTTAACTTACAAAGCACTGAACTGGGCCTTGAAGAACAAGTGAAACTTGGATAGATGGCAAGAAGGGATCTGTCAGAGTTAACTATGTGGTAGCTTGTTAGAAATCTGAAATTTCATTAAGCTTCCAAGACTGGTAGAAGTGAGATACTACTGAAGATGCTACTGATTGTTGTCCTTTTTTGTTGTGTCTGACTCTATGACTCCATTTGGAATTTTGCTGAAAGAAACTGGAGTGATTCTTTCCCCCCCTCATTTTATAGTTGAAGCTAAAGCAAATAGAGTTAAGTGTTGTGCCCAGGTTACACAACTAACAAGTATCTGAGACCAGATTTGAATTCAGGAATTAATGCTGAACAGAATGTGGAATTGGGAGTAAATTTGACAGATCAATCTTAACTGAGGACACCTAAATACTGTTAATGCCATTTTAACATAACAATTAGATTGTTTTGACCTTTAGGCTTTTGACAAACAGGAATTTTTCTCTTTTATTAATTATCCAATGGCTCAGTTGAAAGTATCCCTTTAAAAGACAATGAATTCACGTTGTGTAATGACATGCATTTCTAGACTCAGACTAATGTAGGGGTTTATTTTGGTGACTACCTGTTCATTTTAAAAAAACAACTTTTGTTTTTTCTTTTATTATCAATTGGTAAGGAAGCATAGAATAAGGTAGGAGAGGAGAGCTAGGGATAAGGATAAAAAAAGGAAAAGAAAAGAGGGTCACTAAAATATATTTTTGAAATGCACAGAAGAGAACAGAAGGGAGGTCAAAAGCAATCACTGACAAGCAGGATGGTTCAGAAAGCAATATGTCAAATTTTTTGCCTACTTAAATATAAAAGCAAGTGGTACATAATAGAGATTTTCAGCTTCATGTACAACCCTTTCTTTCTCTTCGGTTGTGTATATGTAAGTGCTCATTTTAGCTGAGTTTTTAAAGAATTTTTTTTTAATGTAGAATTCTTAAGTTCCCTTTGAGGAAACCGTTGTTAGGGGGGGAACTCTTTGCATCAGATATTCCTGATATAGATTTAAAATAAAAGATACACAAGAAACAAATACACATATATGACCAAGAATGATCCCCTAATAGACAAGTAGTAAAATGATTTGACTAGTTCTCAAAAGAATAATTGGAGACTATACACAATCATATGAAATATTTTTCTAAATCGATAATCTTAAGGGGAAGAAAAACCAAAACATTGATTTTTTTCTAAAAGGAAGAAAATTGGTAAAGACTAAAAAAATGGGGATAGTCCAATTTGGAAGAACTGTGAGTTTACACAACTCTTCCAAAAAGCAATTTAGAAATATGCTAAAATGATTAAAAAGACTCTACTTCTTGCTAGGCATATGTAACCACAGGGGGTAAAAAACATAAATATGCATCAAAGTCAGAACTATACATACATGCATATGTGTGCATATATATGCATGTGATTTGATCTGATTTAAATATTCATAGCAGTGCTTGGTTGGTTGGTTGGTTTTTGTTTTTTTTGGAGTAGCAAAGGATTGGAAATGAAAAGGATATACATCAAATGGGGAATGGCTGAACAAGTTGTGATATATGTTTATAATAGAATATCATTGTATCATAAAAAATGACAAACAAATTGGTCACCAAAAAACCTGGAAAGAGTTATATGAAGTGATACAAAGTAAATTAAGCAGAACCAGGAGAATGTTATACATAATACCAATAATTTATGACGATCAACCATGATTGACTTAACTATTATTAAGAAGGCAAAGATCCATGACAACTCTAAGAGTCTCATGACCAAAAAAAAAAAAATCTATACTACCATAGAAGGAACAGGGTCCAAATGCAAATTGAAACAAATCACTTTTTATTTCCTTGATCAACTTTTCCTAGTATATAAAAACCTTCCTTCACAACATGGGTAACATGGAAATAGGTATTGTATGATGATATATGTACAGCCTATATAAAAAATAATAATATGCAAAATCCATACCCTCCTCTGCCTTTTTTGAAACTTTTTCTCCATCCAAAATTCACTTTATCCCACTCACATAGGTAGAGACTCCCCAAAGGAACAAAAAATTATATGGATTTCAATTTAGGCAGGAGATGAATCGGATCTGGGGGTACCTCGGGATTGATAAGAACCTGTTGGAGGGGCTAGTACCAGGAAGGACTCTTCTTCAGGTTATCTGCTAAAACTATCCAAAAGATAAAACTCTTTCCAATACTTGCTATCTTAGTAGAAAGGAAGGTGATAGAAGAAAGGGGTGCTAAGAAAGGGGTGCTATGGTATAAGCAGGACCAGGGCAAAATATATAAATTAAAGACAACATGAAGTTACTTTAATTTTTTTTTGACTACTCATAATCCCAAAGGTCTTTTATAACTCTAAACCCTTTAGGTTTTTTGATCAGTGGTTGTTTTGTTCCAGGGGGAAAAAAAGAAAACTGCAGAGAAATAAGATCTAGCTTTCTTTGGAGACAAGATTCCTGGTTATAGCAATCTTATTTGTTTAGTTTCTTCCCCTGGTATTGCCCTTGTAAATCACAATCCCTCCTTGGTGTTTACACTCTTCAAATGCCATATGTTGCTCTCATTATTGTAACCTGCCTGGGGCTGTTATGACAAGTACCAGATACATGTAGAAATAGAATGGAATAAGAATGCTTCAGGACAGCTTCCCTATTACTAGGTCATGATAAACATGTTAATATATTCAACTTTCTCTCATAAAATATTTCTTTCAGCTTCCCCTTAATAATTTCTGGGGTACTTGGGCCACTGATCATCATCACTATTATCATCCAAAATCATTCACTGAATGCTTAATTGTGTATCCATCAATTATATAAATCCAACTTTTCCTCACTTAGAACTTACAGTTAAAAAGTCAGCGCTGACATGACTAAATCTTTCATTTAATTTAATTCCATTTAATGTAAGTCAATTTAATTTGCTTTATTGAGTCCATTCTATATGAAAAAGAACTATGGTAAGTGTGCTTTCTTATAGGGTGCTAAACCAGATACAATTCTTGTCACTCAATAAGCTTATAAACTAATCATGATAATACAACACATGCACAAATAAATATGATACAAGGCAGAATGAGAACTACTCTAATGGAAAGATGAACAAAAGGCATCAGGAACATAAAGATTAATTCTACAATGAAGTGATCAATGAAGACTTCATAGAAGTGATGATATTTGAACTGGACTTTTATAGTGAGTAAAACTAAGTAGATTTTCATGGATGCTAGAGTATTATAAATGAAGGGAATTAGAGGAGCAAATGTATAGACATATGAAAGTACTAGCTACTTTTAAGGGATGGTCAATTAATTCAGTTTTGCCTGAAACAATAAGTAGAAGGTAGTTGGGAAATCATGTAGATAAGGTAGGTTGAGTTTAGCATTTTTTTTTTAATTAAAAGAAGGAACTAATTTAAATTTGGAATATAGTAGTACTTCAAGTATTTGACAGTGTTGAGAGCATTTTCTCTGAATGGGAATAGTGAATAAAAATACATGAAAAACTGGATTGGAAGTGGTGAAAGTCATTGTAAGAGATCTTTGTGGCATTTTATGCTAAAACAAGTATAGATTAGTTAGTACTTCATACAGTAATCTACTACAGATTCCTGGAGGAGATGAAATGGCAAGGACTTTTTTTTCTTTCATTTTTATTATCATGAAAAACATACTTCCTTACTGGTCATTTTTGTAAAAGCAGAGTCATTCATAACCAAAATCTCAAAATAAAACCAAAGATAAACTGATATGAAAGATTACTTCAACAATTCTTTCACTGGAGATGGATAGCATTCCCCATTATATGTCCTTCAGGATTGTCCCAGGTCACTGTATTGCTGAGAGTAGCCAAGTTTTCACAAATAATTATCATCTAATATTACTGTTATTGTGTACAATATTCTCCCAGTTCCACTTATTTAGCTCTGCATCCATTTGAAGAGATCTTTCCAGCTTTTTCAGAAATTATCTTGCTTATCATTTCTAATAGCATAGTAGTATTGCATCACCAACATGTATTGCAATTTGTAGAGCCATTCCCCAATTGATGGACATCCCCTCAGTTTCCAATTCTTTGTCACCACAAAACGAGCAGCTATAAAATTTTGTGCACAAGTAGGTCCTTTCCCTTTTTAAAATTTTTTCTTCAGGTTACAAACCTAGTGGTGGCATTACCAGATCAGAAGGTATGCACAGTTTTATAGCCCTTTGGTTATAATTCCAAATTGGCAAGAACTTTCTGGTAATTAAAGAGAATTATATCATTGATTTGTGGTTGAGAAAAAGTATTTGAGGTAATATTATCATGTCTTTGAATATTTTAAATGACCAAAAAATTAAATTCAGTGACTTGATTAGCATTTGGATTAGAAATTGGCAAAATATTCAATACCAACTTATGGATTGATTTAAGAAAATATGTTCAGATGACTTCTATAATTGTAAAAGAATGAGTCTCAAACCTATTACTATGATATCAAACTAATAGATAAGTGGGGACCTGGGAAATAGAGGGTTTTTTACGAAGACTTTTAAAAGCTATAAGAAAATATGTTGTCATGATGCCAAACATCTGAAAATTTTGCCTATGAACAACTGCCAAAATGAATGAAGTAAACAATAAATGCTCTCAGAGTTGAGACAAGGAATATATCTATTTATGTTAGAATCAGCATGGAAGGCTTTTTGGAAAAGGTAAGATTTCAGTGTATGTTGAGGTACAAAATCAATTAAATAGAGAACAGTGCAAAGGGCATCCCACTCTGGTAAAAGACCTCAAACTATAGTGTTCAAGTGGGTATCAATTTGGTCAGCAGAGATATTGGCCTGGTTGGAGCAAAATATTTTAAGTGAGGAATACTAGTTACCTCTCAACCAGAATAATCAATGGAGATTATTTCTGAGTGTTCATTGTTCAATACATACAATATATATTTTATATTTATACTATATATATATAAGTTCATATACATTTTCATTCCAAATTAATTAGTAAATATATAATAAATATCTACTACATATCAGTTATAAAGATATACACTAAATCAGATTTCATAATTTTTAGGTTTTTATATACTACAGTAATTGTGGCATAATGCTTTCCTTTCATTTTTCTCAATTCTGAAACTTAGTGACAAGGATAGATGGTGATAAATAATATTATGTTGAAGGCCAGACCAAAAGGAAAAAAGTGTATATTTGCCATGATTCTCATGACTAAATATATGACCTCAGAGATATTGCCATCCTATTTGTATGAGTTTCTTTTCTCAAATAATTCCGTATTAAGGATAATGAATAACATGTGTCTATGATATACAGTATAACTCATGAGGCCAAACTGAAGGGGGCAGAGCTACTAGTAATCCCAAAACTTTTCTCACATTTGAAAAATACACTTAAATAGATTCATAATAGCAATGAGGATTTTCATTGTGTGTTAGGTGAGTGAAACATAAGCTAGTTTTTTGCAGGTAATCTAAGCTTGACTACCAACCAAAGAAAGAGATCATTTGATAGCACCTACCATGGTACCCTAAACAGTAAAAAAATGCCATTTTAATATGGATAATAACTAGCATTTATATACCTATTTACATTTATTTTATTTTACTTTTTACTTTTTTTTCAATTGCTGTAGAAACAATCTTTTCTGACCTTTTGTAATCTGAATTCTCTCTCTTCTTTCCTTCCCCCTTCTGCAGTTAGTAAACAATTTTATATATATAGGTATTTCCAGTGTTGTCATGCAATATGAATTTCTATATTCCTAATGACATGAAAGACATATATTGCTCATGCAAGAAAAAACTCATGAAGGAAATAAGAAATGGTGTGCTTCAGTCTGCAGAACTGCATCACAGTTCCTTCTAGCTTTGGATAAAATCTTTCATCATAAGACCCTTGAGGTTGTCTTGGATTCTAGCTTTGCTAATAGAACTTTAATCATTCCTAGTTGATCATCAGACAATATTTCTTCTACTGTATGCAATGTTCTCCTGGTTCTGCTCAATTCACTTTGTATCAGTTAATAAAAGCCTTCCCAAAATCTTTATGAAATCATCCATTTTTTTGGCATTTCTTATGGCCCAATAGTATTTCATTACAAGCATATTTCACAACAGTTCAGTCATTTCCCCAATTGATGAATAATCCTTCTGTTTCTAAGTTTTAATGATACACTGTAAATGAAAAAAAAATGATTTCAGATACATGGTCAATGACATGGTGGAAGGAATAATAAGAAAAGTCCCCTGCAGAAGGAGATGGGATGTAAGATGAATCATGGAGGAAGCCAGAGAAGCCAAGAGGCAGATGTGATAATGGAGATTATAAAAAGCAGGAAGTCAGGAGATGCAAGACTGTCTGAAAAAAAAATGGAGTTTGTTGTTGTATTGTAAAGGATCTAGAAGGACACGAAGCATGAGAGAATAGGAAAGGTAACAAGGAACAGGTTATAAAGGATATAAAAAGCTAAACAAATTATTTATAATGTGATGCTAGAGGTAACATGGAACCAGTGGAGTTTATGAGTAAGGGAGTGGCATGGTTACAATGGCACTTTTGGAAGATCAAATTGGCAACTGAGTGGAATAAAGTCTGAAGTATATGATGATTTTAACCAGGTCTACTTTTTTAAACTCCTTTCCTTCTTAATCATGCCTATGATTTTGACTTCCAGGAATTGGGAATTCATTATTTTCACTTTACTGTAATTTCAACTCTTTATCTAGAATTTTTTTTCATTAATACCTTCCAAAGCGTCTCTCTTTTTCCTTTCCCTATTCTCTTTCTTCTCTTCTTATATTATCAGAAATCAATTCCAGGAATATCAACAAATTTTCCATAAAATAAAAGTTAAGAAGGAAATAGTTCCCATATCTTCTTTTAGATTACCAGATGAATTATTTATTGGAATAAATATCTGTGGGCCTGAGTAATCCTTACTCAAACTTACCTTGTTTACCCCATCCTTTAGTCAATTAGTTTATTCCCTTATCCATTATAACAGATGTATTTTTCCCTTCCTGCCTACCTTCTATTATGGTCATGCCAAAGAGCAACATGTGGTCAAGTAGGAGAGAAAAGAAGACAGCAAAGGCTCTGGATAATCCATTTACTTCATGACCCTAGTCCAAGTAATTGAGCTAAATAAATTAAGATTGAGCATAAATACATAGAATTGATATCTGAAGAAAAAAATGATTAAGACAATGACATTAAGACTGCACATCAACTCTATCAGCTAAAAATGTTTTAATCCTTGGTCTTTTGCTGACAGCTCAGAGTTTATAAAGCAGATCATGAAGTAGGTCTATGAAGTGCTTCCAAACAATTTTTTATTGTCTCTGTCTTAATCTCAGAATAGTATTGATCTATTTCAGTGAACTCAAATGAAATTAAAACCCAATTATTTAAAACATGCTGTGTTTAAAACAGTGACAGTTGGGCCTCTGGGCATTTGGGGAAACAAATGACTTGCTGAGAGATGCTGATGGCTTAAGGTACAGAACAATTCCATTAACACCAACTGGTCATTCATTCCAAGGAAATGTCTTCTGCAGAGACAGTTATTGCTAATGTAAGCTATTTTTTTAAAAAAAAATTAAGCATATACATGATGTACAGTGTACTTCCAGGGAGTTAGTGGTCTATATATTGACCAATCAGAGCCACCCATACACCCCTCAGCAGTTCGTTCAGCTTGGTAATTAACATGGCCAAAATAATTCAAGAAAGGAGAACAGAATTCTGGGAATGTGGTAGCCTATGCTGCTTAGGAGACAGTAGGACTGAAATCTTTTTATTTGATATTTCCTCATAGCATTAGAGAAAATTACTATAGATAAAATGTCATTTCTCATATGGATGTGAAATTAACCATCTGCCTTTTGCCCTATGTGAACAAGGTTCAGGAATAGGTATTATACAAATGATGTTATTGATGTAGAGGACATGCTAAGAGAAAACTTCTTACACCAATGAAGGCTTAAAGCCTTTTTTTTTTTTACTATTTAGAAAAGTTTATTGAAATTTCCGTCTACATTTGAACAAGTAAAGACCCAGTCTTGAAGGTATTAGAATGAGTGTCAAAAAGTGGGCCCCGGCTGTTGGCACAGAGCTGCTACCACAGAGAAAAAAGCAGAACTTGCTACGAAAACCACTAGGGGCCATTTAGCTGAAGCAGGGGTGACCCTCTCTTAACTGCTGCTGGTTTCCATTTAAAAACAGATTTTGTTAAAAAAAAAACAAACGCAAAAAAAAAAACAACAACCAAAAATACCACAACAACATGTACAACCCTGATCGGATTTCAGGAATAGCCAAGGTGCATGCCTTGGTCGTCCCGGGGCCAGTGGGTGTGAGCTGGGGTTATCATCTCTTAGTGTGACTCAACTTCCAAAAAGAGCTCTTTCTTCAGAGGGCTCACGAGGGGCTGCCCTTCGAACATCTCAGCACCAGCCGATGCTAGCTGGACAACTCTCTGTGTGAGATGATACTTTAGGATAATGAAAAAAATCGTATTCTTAAGGAGCTAGGTAGAAAAAAGTTCAGTGCTCTGCCCACCCCCAGGACAGAGCCACTTACACGGCAGAGTCTGCATCCTCCTCAGGCAAGCTTGCGGCATCGGCAGCAGCGGTGACGGTGACGGCAAAGGTGTCGGTGGCATCGGTGGCATCGGTGGCATCAGTGGCGACAGTGGCAGAAGCATCTAGAGTGGTCTTGGGGCTCAGCTGAGACTCTAATTTCTCCAACTGCTCAGGACTGGCCAGGGTTTTCAGGAGGCTGTTCTCACGCTCCAGCTGGTAGTTCTTCTCCACCAACTCCTTGATTTGTTCTTTCAGAATCTCCACCTCCTCCTGGAGGGCATATTTGTATTCTAGGATAACTTGTATTCTTGGAAAGTTCCCCATCAGAGTGTCAAATTTGTGAAAAACCCAGTGCAAAACCTAACCTGACTCAATATGAGTCATCAGACAATCCATTTCTATTTGAGTTTGTCACCACTGGTCTATATCACTGAAAGGTTAGATAACCTGTTCAAGGTCAGAGGTAAGTCTTAAACCCTGTAGTTCCTAGATCCAACAGCAGCTCTAGATCTACATAATCATGAGTACTATTACTTCTGAAATAGTAAACTGTTCCAGACATTCCAGGAAATATACTATGATGCTATCCTTGGTACAAAACAGAAAACAGTTTGGAAGATTTCTTTTTAAATAAAAGGAAGGTTCTCAAGGTATGTTGGAGGAAAGTCTCTTGAAAACATAGGGTCAGTGGTGTAGCTTATGAAATATTTAAAGTGAGAATGGAGAAGGGAGTTTATATTCACATTCATAGCACCATTCTTAAATCCTAAAGATTTTTAAAAAAAATTCAGAAAAGGTAATCAGTTAAGGAGGAGGTTCTAGGTTCATATGAATATAGGGGTGAACTGGAGTCACTTGATAAGGAGATGGTTAAATTTTCAGTTTTAGAATGTATACATCAGAAATTGGCAAACCCTAGAAATGAAGTCTCGATTAATTGTTGTATTGACTGTCTAGACTTAAGAGGATAATGAAGAAGATTTTAATAATGCAGAATGCAACTCAGTGTGCTGTATACACACACACACACACACACACACACACACACATATATATATATATATTCCCCTTTCTGTGTATTTTCAAAATGACTAATAATCATTTGTCTAAGAAACTCAGTGTAGTTTTGATTCTGTCATCTTCATTATATAGATATTGAAACAGGTCATATATGTAAGGAGCTCTCTAATTGAAAAAAGCAACATCCCCCTTGTTGTCTTCCAAGGTTGGAATCATTCTGTCAATCATTTCTTTTCTGTTCTCTCTATTCTAACCTTTCATCTCACTGACATTATATTTCATCTTGTACCTTTTAAAATTTTCCATACCTAACTTTTCCCCAAGGATTGACTGCCTGCTTTATGGACTCTGGATCTGGAGCTATAAGGCATGGATGGGGAAAGTTGCAGAGTATGCTAAGTCCTCTATATATCCATGCTCTCTAGCTTCGGTGGAGGATTTCATTGTTTCTTAATAATGATTTTCCATCTTTTGTTGATTCTTTCTTTCACTGAAATCCTCTCCAAATATCTCATAGTATAAAGATAACTGAGTCTTCAACAACTATGTAAATAAAATATAAGCTCTTGAAAATCTCACAATACTAAAGGTTCAGGTCTGGTAATAGACTATTTTACAAAGACCTGCCTGGCTGAGTTCAGAGAGATTCCTCAGTGTGGATTCAGGTTGATTATCTATCTATCTATCTATCTATCTATCTATCTATCTATCTATCTATCTATCTATCTATCTATCTATCTATCATCAGCTCTGAATGAAATTAATGATTCTCTGGTGTATAACTGTTAATTTTCCAAGTCATTTTCATTATCATCAACATCTTATAGCAATTTTTTTTTCTCTTAGCAGAAGAACTTGTCACATATTTTTTTTTTAAAGAGAGATATTCCCCAATTAGTTTTCCTTCAACAATCCCCTTGTTAATGGCCCCCCGGGAGAAGTAGTACTGAGACTAGGGTTCCACAGGTAAGGAATGAGGAAAAGTATAGAGGAATAACAGAGGTAGAAATAACAGAGACCTTGCCTGTAGGTAAGGGCAAGGAAAAATATAAGAATCACAGTCAAAATCACAGTGGGTCAGAAGGGACCCAATGCTGGCGGCAAAAGGTTTGAGTTCATTGCAAACTGGTAGATCTTTTAAAGATAAAAACCACATGAATTACAATCATCTGTGAGAAAGGTCCATGGGAAAGTGTAACAAGAATGTAGATAGTGTAGCTGGTAGGATAATGGTGGGGGCAATATAATGGTTCCAGGAATCATCTGAGGTTCATGGAATGGCCAGCAATCTTGTTATGGGAAACTAAAAGAAGGTGAAGGTGATGGCACTCAGACCCATTCTCAAACTGACCCTTAGAATTCGACCTCTGAGGAGGGCTCTCAGATCTTTATCTAACATAGACCCAGAGAGATCAACCTCTGACATACCCTCTGCCTTTAAATTTCACAGAATCTTTACTAATTCTCTCTTCTTTGAATCCTTAGAGGAAAAAAAAGTCACTCCTTCATTTTAACAATATCTGATAGACTTCTTGGTATCCTTGTCCTGTACTTTGCACTAACATCTTTCTTCCATCTTCAGAGTCCCACTGCCTTGTCTCTTTCCCAACCACTTTGTAAAAAATGCTCCTTTCCACTTTTTTATTTAGATTTGGTTTTGCTTAAACTTTTTTAATTTGTTTTTTTAAATATCTTTTGATGATTAGATAGTTTATAAGTAAATCTAATTTAGTTTACTCAGCTAAAAATACTACCCTCATTCGGTACTATTTTGTTCTTAGCATTAAGCCATGTTACATTTTCATCTTTTGTTCTCTCTTCTGATGACTAGATTAAGAATAATGCTATTATTAATGTCCATAGCCAGGTCATTGGACCTTATGGATGCTGGATCTGTCAACAATTCTATCATCAGCTCCACTGGAGTTTTCTTTTGTCTAGGGCAACAATTTCAGTCCATAAGAATGAGACTTTGCCACAATTTGTACATCATAAAGGTCATACATTGCCATAGAAGGCCTTTGCCCATTTTTGTTTTTATTATATGTCACATCAGTTGTGATACGGGTAATCCATCTCCCTACTTACAGCATCTATCATTTTTCTTTGAGAAAAAGACAAATTTACAAATCTTGGTTAATTTTGACATGCGTTCTTGGGAGCTCCACTACTACTCACTGATTATATACCCATCTTTGACTTGTGTGTTAAGAGGCAAGGGACCATTGAGTAGCAGATATATGTGAAGTTCAACCTCACTATTTCACTATCTACCACAAGTTTTATTTGCTTAAAACAGCTTAATAGCATAAATGAGGGGTCACATAAATACATATATTTTGCAATTATTACTGCCTCATTTCAGCTGAGTATAGATTTCCCATGGAGTTTAATGACCCTTTACCAATTCTTTTTTTTTTAATTTTCTAATTTAATTATTTAATTTAGAATATTTTTCCATGGTTATTTGATTCATGATTCCCCATCCCCTCCACCTCCCCCTCCACCTCCAGGAGGTGACAAGAAATTCCACTTGGCTTTTACATGCATCATTTATCAAAACCTACTTCCATATTATCAGTATTTGCAATAAAGTGATCATTTAAAGTCAACATTCCCAATCATATCTCCATCAAACCATCTGATCAATCATATGTTTTTCTTCTGCGTTTCTACTCCCACAGTTCTTTTTTTGAATGTGGATAGCACTCTTTCTCCTAAGTCCCTCAGAATTATCATAAATCTTGCATTTTTGCTAGTAGAGAAGTCCATTATATTCAATTGTACCACAGTGTATCAGTCTCTGTGTATAATGTTCTCCTTCTTTTGCTCCTTTCACTCTACATCAATTTTTGGATTTCTTTCCAGTTCACATGGAATTCCTCCAGTTCATTATTCCTTTCAGCACAATAGTATTCCATTACCAACAGATACTACAATTTGTTCAGCCATTCCCCAATTGATGGGCACCCCATCAGTTTCCAGTTTTTTGCTGCCATAAAGAGTGTAGCTATGAATATTTTTCTACATGTATTTTTACCTATTATCTCTTTGGGGTACAAACCCAGTAATGGTATGGAGGGATCAAAGGGCCAGTAGTCTTTTAAAGTCCTTTGGGCATAATTCCAAATTGCCTTCCAGAATGGTTGGATCAATTCACAACTCCATCAGCAATGCATTAATGTCCCAATTTTTCCAAATCCCCTCCAACTGTTATTACACTACTATGCTGTCATATTGGCCAGTCTTCTAGGTCTGAGGCAATACCTCAGAGTTGTTTGGCAATTCTATTTTTGTAAGTCTTCAGATTTTTTTTTCCTTTTCTCATTTAAGTGTGTTTTTGTAAATTGAGTTCATGAAATTATAACTGGTATTTCGTATTGAAAGATCAGTTAACAATGTATAGCAGGTCTGTCAACATTGCACACTCCAAAGCTAAGACTATTGAAACTTGCCTTTCATTAATAAATCTTAGGAGATTCTAACTGATGTTTCAGTCTTATTCCAGAAAAAGGGACTGCTAACAAGCTACTGATCAGTGCTGATGAGTACATGATTGCTGAAATCAACAAGCACTGTGGAGGTGGTGAATGTAAATGCCAAAGTGGGGGAGTTGCCTCAGGGGAGACTCAGGGAAGTGACAGTTCAGTAAAGTTTTGAGGTTGGCCTTCTCTGTTTCATACTGTAAGATATGAATTTAAAACAAATATATCTCTATTTAGCTCTAACTCTAGCTTTTTACTCATATGATTGGAATAGAAATTAGAATAGAGGACCACATTCCCCTTTTTATCAGACTTCTGTCCTTTTCCTTTCCTTTGGTATTGCAACTTTCTTTAGCTGTGGCAGATGGTGAGTAACTGCAATATTGTTGAATCTGACCTCCATGCCTATAGGATATAAATCATCTCCAATGGACCTTGAATTTGAACCAGGGACTTGTTTATAATTTTAATTTATTTATATTTGCATATGTGTATATATTTTTCTCTCTTAATTTCATTTTTGGTAGAAGTGATTTATATATTATTTAATGCCTTTTTAGATCAATAACCTAGTAGTCTAGCCACACATTCTTTACCTATTATATTGTAGCTGTAAATGAATATTTGCTGTATTGGAATATTATTTTATGTTACCCTAAGTTTATGTTAGAATTAGATTCTTGGCATTATCTCATCCTCCTAAGGGGAGATTGTGAAGTTATCCTAAAAGGTCCATAGAATAAGATCTTTTTGAAGCAATTTTCAGGAAAGTTATCACCAATAGCCTGGAACAAGAAAACAGATGATTTTAAAAGATGAAGAGGTGCTTCATTGCAGTCATAGAAGACATCTGGCACAAAGTAGAAGGATGGGGACAGAGAAGTAGGAGAAGGGAGGGGGCAGTGGATTCTAAATAAAGAGCAGCAAAAGACCACTTTAACTGAACTATAGAATAGAGAAAATGGAGTAATATTATAAAGGTAAAAAAGGTAGATTGTGGCCAAGTGGTTCACAGACTGGCTTTAAATGATGAATAGAAAGGATTAGGTTATTCATGAGGTGAACTAGAGCCACTGGAGTTTACTGAGGAGTTAAGAACTCTCTAAATGATAACTTAAGTGTTGTTATAACTATGTTTATAATGCATGACATGAATTATTTTGATTCTTCCTATTACAAATACATGTCCAAAATAGCTGAGGGCCATACATTCACAAAAAAAAAAAAAAGTATTACACATTATCATTGCACAGAGGCTTTACTTGGTGTTCTCTTTCCCTTTTCCCATCCCCCACCTCATTAACTCATTTTAAACTTCTATATTCCATGTGAGGCAACTTAGTGAGCAATTTTTGAGGTAGTTCTATCATAATCAGCTAAATTATTTTATTTCCCACTACTACCCCACCAAAAAACACTTAAAATAAATGCTTTATCATATCAATTAGAAAATCTATAAGTGAAAGAAAAAGTCCATTAATCAAATCTAAATCAATCAATTGCTTAACTTTGTTCCATTTAAAGATGAAATCTAATCTTTCAAATATAAACATAGTAAAATATATATGCTTTAGAATAGCAACCATTCAGTTTCTGTAAGACAGCAGTACTGTCTAATATTTAGTTTCATTTTGTATAAGATATATTTCATGAAATACTTTCAAAAAGGTTTTACATTTTGAAATTATAAAGTAGCAATTCTAAATAAAAATTATTCCACAGACAGCAAGACCTGAGATAAGAAACTACAAATTCCTAAAACAAGGAGTCACTGAGATACTGAAATGGAGGTTGTGTGTCTAGGTAGATTTAAGAACCAAATATTGTACAGTATTATAGATTTTAGGCTTTAAGAAGCCTAAAAAGAAGCACTTAAGAAGCACTCTAGCCTGTGATGTCTTCAGTAGAAGTCTAGGAACTTTATATATAATATATATATATTATATAATATATGTTTTTTTAATTTTCAAAACTATGTTTTAACATAATTTTCTTTTTATCCTTCTATATTTCATTTTGTGCATTATAAACCCTCTGAGGTATTCATAGCTTTCACCAGATCATCAAAGAAATACATGGCATTGGTAGGTTAAGAAATCTTGCACTTGTCCAACTCCCTCATTTTATTTTTTTACATGTTTAAAAAATTGAATTCTAAGTTCTTTCTCTCTATACCACTTTTCCTCCTTTAATCCCTCTGACCTCTCTCCCCTTCTCATGGTAATAAGCAGTCTGCTATAGATTTGGCATGTACAATCATGTAAATATTTTCCCATAGTCATCATTTTGTGGAAGAGATCTCAAACAAGAGAACTCAAAAAAAAAAAAAGATGAAAGAAAGTGAAATATGGTAAGCTTTGGTCTGCAATCAAAATCAGTTCTTACCCTAGCGGCAGATGGCATTTTTTATCACGTATCTGAGATTACCTTGGATCACTGTATTGCTCAGAATAATTAGCTACTCATAAAAATATTACTGTTGCTAAATATAATGTTCTTCTGCTTCTGTTCACCTCACTTTGCATAAGCTCATGTACATCTTTCCAGGTGTTTTCAAAATCATCTTCCTTTGCTGTGGGGTGGGCCAGCCTCCCACAGGGGATGGGGTCTTGGAGGTGCAATGGTATTGGTGGAATGATGGATAGGACATGGCTTTTGCATTAAACCCATAACACAGGTTTCACAGGATAAACTGTTCCACCTTGGTTGAAGCCTAGCTTTATTTTATACCCTTATGATCACATATCTACTTGGTACAGTTTCATTCTCAACATACATGTTCCCATGGAACCTAACAACAGACAGGAAGACTAGGATGATAGTCAATGAAACATTGTTGCTAAGTGCAGGAACAGAGGAGGGTAGAATCAACATGACCCAGATATAGGTTAGGGAACTCAGAGCACAGATTTGTCAGAAGTTTTTATGCCTAGAAAAGAGGGTGCTATCTAAGTGGGTATCCTTAGATTTAATTATGTAAGTGTACTTTCCAGGTAATATCCTGGGGGGACAGAGTGGGATATCTATATTAACCCTGTAAGCATGTTGCTCTCATCTATTTTTCCTGGGGGTCAGTAAGAATAATAATCATAGAAATTCCAATAATAAGGGGATGTAAATAAGGAAAGTCACTTAGCAGGGTTTCAGTGGATGTTTCCATCCTTCCGGGGGGCTGCCTTGCAGTCCCCAGTTTCCACATAGACCATGTCAAACAATGTATTCTTTGATGGCTTCTGGCACTCCTTGTCATTTCTTATAGCACAGTAGTAATTATTTATAATCATATATCACAATTTATTCAGCCATTCTTCAATTGATGATTCAATTTCTAATTCTTTGCTACCATTAAATGAGCTGCAATAAGTATTTTTATACAAAAGATAATCTTCTCTCTTTTTTTCAGCATACCCTATTAACCATCATTATTGTTATTTCTTTTTTTCTATACAAAAGAGTGAATCTTTATTTCCTATCACTTGCTTTTTTTTTTCCATTTGAATTAGTTTATTTAGTCAATTTAGAACATTATTCCTTGGTTACGATAATCACATTATTTCCCTCCCTTCCCTCCACCCACCCTTCCCACAGACAACACACAATTTCATTGGGTATTACTTGTGTCTTTAATCAGAACCTATTTCCATGTTGTTGTTTACACTAGGATGTTCACTTAGAGTCTACATCCCCAACCATATCCCTTAGATCCATGTATTCAGGCAGTTGTTTTTCTTCCGGTGTTTTTACTCCCACACTGTTTCCACTGGATGTGGATAGTGGTTTTTCTCGTAGGTTCCTCCAAGTTGTTCAGGGTCATTGCACTGCCACTAATGGAGAAGTCCATTGCATTTGATTATACCACAGTGTATCAGTCTCTTTGTACAATGATTTCCTGGTTCTGCTCCTCTCACGCTGCATCAATTCCTGGAGGTTGTTCCAGTCCCCATGGAATTCCCCCGCTTTATTATTCCTTTGAACACAATAGTATTCCTTCACCAACAATTACCACAATTTGTTCAGCCATTCACCAATTGAAGGGCATCCCCTCATTTTCCAATTTTTGGCCACCACAAAGAGTGTAGCTATGAATATTCTTGTACGTGTCTTTATCCTTATTATCTCTTTGGGGTACAAACCTAGCAGTGATATGGCTGGATCAAAGGGCAGACAGTCTTTTAGCGCCCTTTGGGCATAGTTCCAAATTGCCTTCCAGAATTGTTGGATCAATTCACAACTCCACCAGCAATGAATTAATATCCTGACTTTGCCACATCCCCTCCAGCATTCATTACTTTCCTTTGTTGCCATGTTAGCCAATCTGCTAGGTGTGAGGTGATACCTAAGAGATTTTTGATTTGCATTTCTCTCATTATAAAAGATTTAGAACACTTTTTCTTGTGCTTATTAATAGCTTTGATTTCTTTAAATAAAAATTGCCTATTTATGTCCCATGCCCATTTTTCAATTGGAGAATGGCTTGATTTTTTTGTACAACTGGTTTAACTCTTTATAAATTTGAGTAATTAGTCCTTTGTCAGAGGTTTTTGTAATGAAGATTGTTTCCCAATTTGTTGCTTCCCTTCTAATTTTGGATGCATTCGTTTTGTTTGTACAGAAACTTTTTAATTTGATGTAATAAAAATTATTGATTTTACATTTTGTGATTTTTTTCTAGCTCTTGCTTGGTTTTAAAGTCTTTTCTTTCCCAAAGATCTGACAAGTATACTATTCTGTGTTCATCTAATTTGCTTATAGTTTTCTTCTTTATGTTAAATTCATTCACCCATTCTGAGTTTATCTTGGTGTAGGGTGTGAGGAGTTGATCCAAACCTAATCTCTCCCACACTGTCTTCCAGTTTTCCCAGCAGTTTTTGTCAAATAGTGGGTTTTGGTCCCAAAAGCTGGGGTCTTTGGGTTTGTCATAGACTGTTTTACTGAGGTTATTTACCCCAAGTCTATACCACTGATCCTCCTTTCTGCCTCTTAGCCAGTACCGAATTGTCTTGATGACCACTGCTTTATAGTATAGTTTGAAATTCTGGATTGCAAGTCCTCCTTCCTTTGCATTTTTTTCATGATTTCACTGGATATCCTTGATCTTTTGTTCTTCCAAATGAACTTTTATGTTTTTTTTTTCTAATTCAGTAAAAAAAGGTTTTTGGTAGTTCAATGGGTATGGCACTAAATAAGTAAGTTAATTTGGGTAGGATTGTCATTTTTATTATGTTAGCTCATCCCACCCATGAGCAATCACTGTTTTTCCAATTGTTTAGATCTAGTTTTAATTGTGTGGAGAGTGTTTTGTAGTTGTGTTCATATAATTCCAGTGATTTTAGATGAAATTTCTCTTTCTAATTCTTTCTGCTGAAATGGATTGGAGATATATAGAAATGCTGATGACTTATGTGGGTTTATTTTGTATCCTGTAACTTTGCTAAAATTGTTGTTTGTTTCGACTAGCTTTTTAGTTGATTCTCTAGGATTCTTCAAGTAAACCATCATATCCACAAAGAGTGTTGGCTTGATCTCCTCATTGTCAATTTTAATACCTTCAATTTCTTTTTCTTCTCTAATTGCTACCTTCTCTCTTTTTTGTAATCTCTCTAGGATACATACATAGCAGTGGCATTGCTGTATTAAAGGGTATGCACAGTTTACTAACCTTTTGGGAAGAGTTTCAAATTGTCCTCCAGAATTGTTCTATCAGTTCACAATTTCACTAACAGTACATTGTTGTACCAGTTTTCCTCCATCTGCTGCACTATTTATCATTTTTCTTTTCTGTCATTTTGGCCAGTCTGATAGATATGAGGTGGTATCTCAGCATCTCCTTCATTTTAAAAGTGAAGACAGAGATTCACAGAGATTGTGATTTACCCAAGATCAAACAAATATTATTACAAGAGGTAAGATTTTAACTCTAGTTTTCTCTCATTTTTCTTTCCTTTGTACCAAAAAGATTCTCATATAATCTATTATGCTCCATTACACCTGTTATCTCATTTACCTGTCATTAGGATAAAATCCATTAATATTCAGTCTATTTCTTATTCTTGGCAAGAAGGTATGATATAACCTGCCCCCCCCCCATTGCTATATCTGGTTTACCCAGCTTTTGACAAAGAATTTGGCATCTTAGTTTTATTGTTGCCTTTTGATTCATACGCTCATTCTTTAATGGGGATTTAGCCTCTGATTTCTTTTGTTTAAACTGTTTTCTTTTATATTACTAATCTAACTCTCCCACACTTCCAAACCTTCTCTTCTCTGTCCAGCTAGCTGGCTTTATTGATTTTACTGCCTAATTCATGAATTCCAAACGTCTTCATTTTCTGCTCTGTGCACCTGGCTCCCATGGGAACTCCCACCATTATCTTCATTTGTACCTCATTTTTTGGCATTCCTTACTTGGGACTGGTTTGTGGGGCAAACATCTAAGCATACGTATATTCATTTACTACATGCACATTTATAGACATACCTGCCCCTCCAGACCTTCCTTTACCATCTATAATCCCATTGTATCTTTCATAGTGAGAGCTTACTACTGAGTTTGACCTAGTGCAAGAAAGCCCATGCCAATATAGGTGCATGACAGCAGGGGAGAAAATAGTCAAGCACATAGGTAGCATGGGAATCAGAACCAATGTCCTTGGTTTCCATGTCTGGATTCTATTTTCTTACTTAATTTTGTCCTTTCTTCTCTACCCAAATTATTCTCACACTCTCCACACTAACACTATACTTTCATTTACACTTTCTTGTCCAGCCTAGGTTTCTAGGTAGCAAACTTTCCCTTTACTCAGAATTTATATAGTCATTCCTCACATTTATGATAGCTGTCCTACCAGAATTCACTTTTTAACCCAATAATTCAGACTCAGAATTCAATTTCGAGGGACCCATATGATACTTCTTGTCTTTTCCATTTGTGGCTATCCTCTACCTACCATTGGCCAACACCAAATTCTAGTTGTCCTTCTCCCTGGCATGTCTCTCTCTCCTTTTCAGTTATTTCAATTCAGTATATATTTATTATGTGTGCACAATGTGCAAGGAATTATGTTAAATGAAGAGGATATGAACACAAAAACATGGGCTAAAACCCATTTTGAATGGTAGTTTTTATTATGTGAATTTGAAAAAATCATTGTGATTGTTTAAATGTTAATTTTATCTACACAAAGTCATCCTCTGATTGTTTGTAATAAATATTATATCATCAAGGATAAGTGAATTAAACAACCTTCCAAAGATTAGATAGAAAGAGGAGAAAGTAAAGGGTGAGAAAATTTACCATCACAGAGCAACTGAAATTTCCTACTTTATGAAAGAATTTGCATTAAATGTCAACCTTTCATCTCTTTTTAAGTCATTTTTGTTAGATTTTTTGTTAGAGAACAGCTCATAGTCATGAAAAAAATACTAATAAGACTTAGATTCTGAAGTCTACTAACAAATAGCATACTCATGCACCAAAATATTGAAAAATATACTGTACATATTATACTATGCTTGTGGTTAAGGAAGATGTAAAAAATTAAATAAATACAACCCTTATCAGCAATAGAAATTTGTTCCCAAATTACCACTTAAGGTTTAAAAAGGAAGGTTTTTTCATGACTGAGGCCAAAGTCTTGTTTTTATGGAAGAAGCATAGCTGGGAATGGATTTTAATGGTTGGATAGAAAAGTTATTAAATCACCAGAGAAAGAGATAGAAAATTAAACTATTAGAAAACTGTATGAGTGAAAGGCAGGGAAGCACAAGATATTCAGGAAAAAGAATATAGTATGGGATAGCTGTATTAAAGAGTAAATAGAGAAATGGAATATTAAATTATATTGGAAAGATAACCGCAGACCTTTGATATTAGGTAAAGGACTCCGAGTTTTATTTTAATGGAAAGGGTAATCTACAGTGGTAAGGAAGGATGAATGGGAGGAGAGAATGAAGCAGAGTAGAGTGACTGGGAGATCTTATTGAAATGAGAAGTCTATACTACCAAAATGGCACTGAGAACACAAAAAGGAAAGATGAATATGAGAGAAATTGTAGAAGTAGAGTAGCATGAAATTAGTGCTTTCTGGGATAAGACTGCTTTGGAAAAGATCAGAGTAGAAGAGACCTTCAAATTAAGGGGTGGGGGCGAGGGGGAATCTGGGTAGCTCAGTGGATTGAGTCAAGACTAGAGATGGAAGGTCCTGGGTCCAAATCTGGCCCCAGACACTTCCCAGTTGTGTGACCCTGGGCAAGTCACTTAACCCCCATTGCCTAGCCTTTACCACTCTTCTGCTTTGGAACCAATACATAGTATTGATTCTAAGACAGAAGGTAAGGGTTTAAAAAAAGTAAGGGGCAGGGGGCTTGCTGAGCACTCAGCATTTTGTTTATTTGTTCTTGTGAAGTTTTTTCATAATATAAGAAATATTTTTTGAAAAAGAGACAATGATATCTTTCAAATAAAGAAGTGATATGTACTGATTGACTGATAAAAAGTTCCACAATAAGGACACATTAAAAACATTGGTCCCTAAGGAGTGCCAAGTGAAAGAAGAGAGGAAAAAGGCATAGAATGAGACTTCCCAATTTACAAGTACATGATCTTGGGTAAGCCACTTACAAGTGGCTTAAACTCTTTAAAAACATTAATCCAGGAAGAGATTTGGGAGTACAACTTACTTTATTTGTAAAACAGGTTCTCCCCAGGAATTTTAACAGCTAACAGGAGAAATGATGTTATTTTTGTTGATGGTGATAACATTACTATTACTGTGAATAACCACAGTATTAATAATGATCAATATTCCATACAGAACCAAACCATCCATCCTTATCATGGGAGGGAGGAAGGCAATAACAAGATAAGAGAGTATGAGTCAGAGTGATGTGCAATAGAGACTGTGTGTGTCCTGAAAACTGCTATTATGTTTTTGTCGAACAGTCAAGAATGCTGAAACTCAAAGGACTCTGGAGTAATGCTGACTGAGCAAAGAACACTAATGAATTTAAGAAATACAGCATAGGACTCTGGAGTGACAACTCAAAACTCTCATGATAATTAGAATGACAAGGGGGTCAGCTATGTGAGTGGCACTTTTTTGTGTTCTAGTGCCACAAGAAGGCATATACATGAATAGAAACCAGAAATAACAATAGCTTACCTGCTAAAAATGCTTCAGCACAGATGCCACTATCTCTGAATCAGGAAAACTACAAATGAGTTGTAAATAGATGGTATCAATTTTTAAAAATTATTTGCTTGTACTATATAATAACAGAAGGGAAACACATTTTACCTGCTATTTCCAAGAATTTCATATTTTTTGTCAATGATATTCTCAAATTTAAATCACAAAAATCAATGTTGAACACTCTAAAAAATAACAATTATTAAGTCTAAAAAGATGAAATAAGTGGAAATTGAAGTCTGTCTTAAATCTACATAGAGAAAGGCAACATAATTGAAACCATTAAAAACAATTTAACACATGCTCCCAAAATGTTACATAATAATGAAAGGGAAAGTATTAAAGACAAAATCTTTGGAAAATTATATCAAAACCTCATCAGAATATTTACTAGAAAAATGGGTGATGCTTTCTTAAATTAAAGGAAACCAAAAAAAGAAAGTTATAAAAATAACCAAAAAAGTACATTATAAATACATGGTGCTATTAATCAATAATTTATAAGAAAAAACAAAAGGATACATTATAAGGAGAAGCAGCATAAAGAATAAAATAAATGATTGAGCATCAAACAAAAAATATGTTACAGAGGTTTGAGAAGCAAACTTTAGGAGAATGAGGAAATTTTTAAAGGGAATATTGAAAATTTTCAGTCTTCTACATAGTAGAAGTCTATCTGGCAAAATACAAGTATAATCTGTATCAAATGTGAAATTGAAAGCATATGTACTATACAGATACTGAATAAGAGAATACCTATAGAAAAGGAAGGGAATTAAAATTCTAATTTCTCTGCAAAATGCAAAGCAGCAACTTCAAATATGAATGATGAATTATTGTTTTTAAAACTTCATAATGCCTTAGAAATTATGAGCAAATCACTGTATCTTCCTTTCACAAGCCAAATCATTTTTTCTCAATAAAAATCCCATATTTTATTACCAAAGTAAGTAAACTAATGACCCCACCAAATAAAAGCTATGTGCATATTAGTTTTCATATATGTAATACACTATCAGACATTGTTGATGGAAAATATATATGTGCAGATGCATATCTATAAACATAAGAAATGATATTGAATGGAGTAAAAAGTATACACCAAAAAGTCCTAGGGGCATAAGCAATTATTTACTATTCCAGCAAAAAGCACTATTACATTTATACTTCTCTGTTTTGTTTATTGCAAAAAACTTTTGACTTTCATGACTTAAGAAATAAACAGGGGGCAGTTGGGTAGCTCAGTGGATTGAGAGCCAGATGGGAAGTCCTAGGTTCAAATCTGACCTCAGACACTTCCCAGCTTTGTGACCTAGGGCAAGTCATTTAACCCCCATTTTCTAGTCCTTACCACTCTTCTGCCTTGGAACCAATACACAGTATTGATTCCAAGATGAAAGGTAAAGGCTCTTAAAAAAAATAAATAAATAATAAAATTATTGTATGTATAAAATAATAAAAATTTTAAAAGAAATTAATTAATACAATT
Organism: Monodelphis domestica; assembly: GCF_027887165.1. Taxonomy (NCBI): domain Eukaryota; kingdom Metazoa; phylum Chordata; class Mammalia; order Didelphimorphia; family Didelphidae; genus Monodelphis; species Monodelphis domestica. The sequence goes on along the minus strand of NC_077230.1, from coordinate 115,904,615 downwards.
AAAATACAAAAATGTCAAATAAATCCAAACACAGTGAAAACGGTAAAACTTGGGTATTTTGATATTCATCAGTGAAATTGCTCTCTATTTAGAACCCTTTACCAATAGAATAGTACCCAGAATAATTGATATACAATGTAATATTTTTCAGGAAATAGTTTGAGCCACATTTTTGCCTTTCTTTGTATCTCCAGCACTTAGCACAATGGCTGATCCATGGCAATTACTTAATAAATATTTTGTGACTGATGGAATAGCTAGAAGTCCATTATAATCACTACTTAGTAGAATTGAACATGGTTTTTGAGTTGAAAAGGAAATCACACAAAAGCACTGATAAAGATGACATTTGCTTGTAAGAATAATTTTAATGTATATGGCTTCACTGCTACATAAAATTGCCACTATAAGCACATTTAAACAAATATTTCATCTTTTTGAAATGTTTGACAAATTTGTTCAAATGCATTTGGTACTCAAGGAGTATAAAACTGTTTTGGTGAAATCTTTATATTTTTTCTAATTATGATAAAATAATTTTTAAACTTTTTTTTAAATGTGCTTCACATTATCTTCCAACATCTCTGAATATGGCATTTTTTTAGAAGGCAAGCAATTTGATATAGATTATAGTAATATAAAATAACTCTATATTAGTCATATTGGGAAAGAAAAAAACAATAGAAAAGTTTGACATTCTCATACCTATCAGAGTTGTTAATATGACAAAAATGGAAAATGATAAATATTGGAGAGGTGTGGGAAAATTGAGACACTAATACATTGTTAGAGGAGCTTTGAACTGATACAAGTTTTGGAGAGCAATTTGGAACCCTGCCCAAAGAGCCATCACTAATAATTTTCTGATATTTTGTAATCAATGTTTTCTTCTACTTCTTTCCCTAGAGAAAAAGACCCTTATCTCTAACACTAAAGAAAACTTCATGGAGGAAATAAAGTGAAGAATTATATACTTCAATCTGCATTCACACATCAGTTCCTTCTATGGCTGTTAGCAGATAAACTCGTTTGTCAAGAGTCTCCCTCAGAGTTGAACCAGATCCTTGCATTTTTATTAATACTTGACATTCACAATTGATGACTGTTTTTTATTGCATTTATTATGTACAATGTCCTACTGTTTTTGCTCATTTTACTTTGCACCACTTCATATAAATCTCTGGAGGGTTTTTTTATGATTATTTTGTTTATCATTTCTTATGACCAATGTTATTCCATTACAAACCTATATCCCAACTTGTTCAGTCATGCCTCAAGTGATGGGCATTCCTTAAGTTTATAATTCGTTGTCATGACAGAGAGTTGCTACAAATATTTTTGCCCAGGTAGGTCCTTTACCCTAACTTTTATCTCTCTGGGATACAGACCTAATAAATACACATATGTATATATATATATATATATGTATATATATATAAACATATATTCACATATATATGTATGCATATATGTATGATTTTACTCAAAGATTTATTAAAAATTGTATATTCTTAGATCTAGCAGCACTAGTGATCAGTGAAAAGAATCTATGTGTCCCAAAATATTTAGAGCAACTTAATTGTTGGTGACCATGATTGGAGAAAAGCTGAACAAATTGTAGTATATGATTGTAATGGAATATAACTGCACCATAAGAAATTATGAGCAGTTGACTTTTAAAAAATTGGAAAGACCTACATTAAGTTATGACGAGTGAAATGAGAACCAAGAGAGCATTATAGACAGCTGAAGAATCAGTGTTTGAAAAATAAATTGTGTATATTCACCTCCAGAGAAAGAACTGATTAATAGAAATATGGAAGACATGATTTATATATGCATATATACTTTGTTGTTGTTGTTGGGTGATGCCTTCTGATATCTATGGAATTTTGATGTAGGCCAACTAATAAATTAATACAATAAAAATGTATGTATATATGCATATATTAAGAGAGAAGAAGAAGAAGGAGAAGGAGGAGGCGAAGGAGAATGAGGAGGAGAGAGTGATAGAGAGAGAGAGAAACAGAGGAGAGGGAGGAAAAAGTGGAGGAGGTGGGGGGAGGATGATAAAAAATGTGTGCATTTTGGGAGCGTAAATTGAGCATTAGAAGAGATCTCTAAGGTCAATTCATCCAACTCCGTAATTTTCTCATAACCTTCCCACTACCTGTGGTATTATTGTCTTTTGCTAATCTGTATAGCTTTCATTTTCATCTGTAAATTAGAGGGAAAAATATACTCCCAAGTCTTTAGCTTCTTGGTAATTCTGAGAGCAGGTAGATACATTCTTCCATATGAAGGGAGAGATTTGTTTTGTGTTAATAAAATTCCCTTTACAAAAAGGGAATGTACCTTTCTTTGGTTCCTAATATTGTATTCTAGAACTTTTGTGTATATTTGTAGGTATTCATAAGAACATACCTCTTTTGAGAATAAACTGAAATAGTGAAGTTATATTTTAAAAGAAAAAGATGATGTAGTCTGAATTCAGATTAAAACATTAAAGCATACCATTCTTCATTTTATTTCCTCCATGCATTTTTCTTTAGTGTGAGCTGAAATGTGTCTTCTTTCACAATACAATGGACATGGAAATGTGTTTTGTATGATAACATATATTTAACATAGATCATAATACCTACTATATTGGTGAGGAGGAAAGGGTGAGAGGGAGGAAGAGAACATGGACTGCAAAATGTCAGAAACTGATTATTTAAAATTATATCAATGTTTATTCTTAAAAAAATAAAACATTGTTAAAGAAAGAAAAATAGAATCATTATGTGTTCCCGTTAAATCTAAAGTGCCAAAATACTATCTTTTCTCTTTTGGAGAGATAGAGGCAATTTGATGTAGTGGCTAGAGAACTGGCAGGAAGACCTGGGTTCAAGTACTACTTCTTACACAAACTTGCTTTCTGACTGATCAAATTATCTAACTTCTCAGTACCCAGAAGGAATACTTAAGAAAATAAGTTGTAAGTGGCAAGTAGGTAGTACAGTGGTCAGAGTGCCAGACTTTGAGTTGGATAGACCTGGGTTCATATTTGATCTCAGAAAATTCCAGCTGTGTGACCTTGACAAATCACTAGACCCAGTTGCCTAGCCCCTACCAGTCTTCTGTCTTGCAAGACAGAAGGTAAGGACTTAAGAAAAAAAGAAAGAAAAATCATTTCAAAAAGTTGCCAACTTGCATTCATAGAGTTTACTCCTCCTGTCATTCCTTATACCAAAGAGATCAAGGGTCTTATGGTTAACCTGTCTGTAGCCCTATTGTTTGGGAAATCAATAGCCTTTTTAGCTTAGAAACAATTTTACTATAGAGATAATAATTACTATTATTAATTATATATTTTTAATTAATCTATATTTGTTAAATATGTAGTTAGTATGAATATATGATATGTAGATGTCTGTGTACACATGTGTGAATGTGCATTTGTGTATATACATACACACTAATGAACAGATATCTCTCACTTTGCTGCCTCATTTTGCTTCCCCCTATAATAGAAATAAAAACTGAAGAGATTATAGAAAATAAGCCTGACTATAATTCATGGATGATTTCCTTCAAAATATATACATTTTTAATGGACATCTTTTGAATGTAGTGAAGTGATTTTTTCAGAAAGTATTTTCCCTTTGAGAAAGCAATAAAATGTTAGTGATAACATCACCAAATTTCTATTTCAGTGACTGAGAACAATACATCTGGGTATAAGTTAATGGTTTACATATTAATTCTCTCATCTCTCTGATGGACAGAAAATTGCTTTAATATAAATGCAGTTAAATTTGTCATTTTATTTCTACTCAGTTTAGTTGTGTCTGAAATTTATTATTGGCACCATCAAATTGTTCTTTGCAATTCTGAAGCTTTTGAGAATGAAAAATATGTCCTACTGCAAAGGAAGCAAAAAAATCCTTCAACATAATTGATGAACATCTTAATTTTTATTGTTTAATCAATTACTTTTGAAGATTATAAGATAATATGATAAAATTTTGATTGATATATTTCTACTCTTTAAGAAGTAAAACACATTTCAATAAAAACAATTATAATAGTTTCTCCTGGAAAAGAAAAAATAAAGACTCTTTACTAGTTCTAAAAAGATATGAAATCAAGTACAAAATATTATATAAATCAACTATCTAGATGATGTCAAAACAATTAATGAATTGGGCAAATTCAGTGGAAAAACAAGCAATCAGAAGTTTTAACCTTGTACACACAGAAAAATATTGCATTAGTTGAAGTTTTTAACCTCATTATTTGTAGAATCAGTTGTATAATTTTATAATATTGCTAAAGATTGACCTTTGGCAAGTGTTTATAAATTGTAGAAAGTTATTATCATTCATAACAGTTTTGTTTATTGTTTTGTTTAGAATTTTGTTTAGAGAGATAACCAATTAGTTCTCAGCACAGTTTGTCCTGGAGGACTATAATCAGAAGTATAAAATAAGAAGGTTAATAATAATAATAATAATAATAATAATAATAATGAAAGATACCATTTGTGTAGCACTTATGCATCAAACACTGTACTAAATGCTTTACAATTATCATTTTACTTGATCCTCACAAGAACCCTGGGAGAGAGATGCTCTTATTATCCCCATTCTTCACTCTCACTAACCAGAGGTTAGAATACCCAGCTGGGTATTCAGGGAATCCTTGAGTGGATCTACCACTATTGGCATCTGTGGGTCTCTTCTCCCCCTGTATAATCTTTTTTTAGTTGCCAAGTTGGTACAGGACAAAAACTTAGACATTTGAAGTTTTTTTAAGCTCAGAAGTCACTTAAAGTCTTGAATCACGGCAGGGGGGGGTGGGGGTTCTGTGGCAGTTATAAGCCTGAGAGCTGACAGACAGTAATTGAGGAGGCTGACTGTAATTGACAAGAGTCTTGACTGTAACTGACAGATAGACTTAGCAATAGACTGTGCTGACAGTTGCAGTACCTCTCTCGCCTGCTAGGGGCTCCATAAGGAATCTCCCTGTCACTTGTCAATCAAACAACTATTTGCAAGCAGTTTTCAACAAACCGCATTGCACTTAAAAAGGTAGAAGGTAATAATTCTTACTGTGTCCCTGGAGAAATTCATTTCACGCATGAAGTTTATTTCTTGTGTGCCTAAACATAGTGCAATGGAGACTATTTGGTATTATGCCACAATGATACCTTTTTTTTCTGTATGGTAATCATGCCAGATTACATACATGAAAGGAAGGATGGGAAAGGAAAGTGGGAAAGGTTTGCATTTGACTATAAGCCCAAGATATTTACCCACTAGAATTATTTTCCTAAGATAACCTTTCTAAATAACTAAACTACAGATTACTAAGGAATAAATCCAACAGGGAACCCCAAATCTCACAAACAGAGTCCTTGGCAGGTAGGTAGCAAGAATCCAGCTATTGAGTCCTCAGATGTCCCAGGGAATAGAGAGAAAGGCTCCTCCAACACACTCTGTCCACCAGAGTGTATGGGAAATCTCCCTCTCAGCCTTGTTGTTTTATTGAGAGGCAGTCAGCTTCCAAAATGATCTTGTCTAGGTAGAGTCCAGGCACACATACTTCAGGCTTCAACAATCAGCTCCAGACAGGCAGTTTATCTTTAACAGCTTGGAACTTTCTCCCTGCCAGCTCTTTATAACTTCCCTCTCTACACAACAGAATTCATCTCAAATTCAGGATTTTCATTGGGCCATGGAATGAGATCATCATTATTATATGTTTGTAAAATAAATTGTTTTTCTCTTCTAGTTAATAATTCATCCATAAGAATTTTGAAATCCCAAAAATTTGGATCAAAAAATCCTAATTGCTATCTAAAATTCCCTTATTACCCCTACTGATTCATTGTCAAATTTTTGAGTTCTATTTTTAATTGCTTCCAAATCGCCTTGCGTGAAATATTTATAGGGTTTCATATACACAATTCCCATGTCTGGTGACATGTAAGGCACATCTTGCAACAGAAACATTGTTGCAGGAGAATAAAATCTGTTCTTCTAATTGTAGCTTAGTAAGTGCTTCTTGTTTATCAGCACTTCCTGTCCTAGTTACTTCTTGTGGTACCATCCTATACATTGCCTCTAGCTTTGGTAAGTTCTAAGCATTGAGCTTCCACTTGCTCAAGCTTTGCTTGCAGGGTTAGAACTAATTCTTTTATTTCACTGTTCCCTAATATTAGTCCCCTCCTTTTTTTTCAGCTAAAGTAAGTATTAACTTTGTTTTATTTTTCTGAGTTTATTTTTTGGTCTTTCCTGTCACTAAAATAGCTTTTTACATTTAGTTTCTTTTTTAATGCATGTTTATTTTCTAGCCTTTTCCTTACCTTTTAACTTAAAAAAAAAAAAAAAAACCTTTTATAGGTGAGCTTTATTCCTGAAGTGAAAGAGGCATTGTTCCAAGCTTCAGGTCCTTTATGCAGCTACTTTCAGAATTTACTCTGGGGATCTAAGGTGATGCAGTCTAAGTGATGGTGAGTTTAATACTCTTTTGGCCTTTCCTCTGATCTTTCGAGTGACCACACACATACTTTTCTTGGAATTGTGACCAGGCTCACCTGTTCACTTGGGTTCATAAGCATTGATGTCTATTAGTTCTTATCCTCACCTTGAGACTGAAACTTGTAACTGAGAACTGAATCCATGTATGAGTTTTTGGGGGAGTATTGCAATTACAGAATAAAAGCCCACAGACTATTGTCCATGACCCCTCCTTTCTCAAGCACAAGATATGCCCCAAGGTCCTACAATATAATGAATCTTGTCCTACAGTTACCACACTCGAATGAATTTGTTGGAACAGAAGCCAAATAGCATTGCTAGGCATCTCAAAGCAACACAAGAAAAACAGAACTTGTAAATTGAGGAAAACCCCAAAATTGGTCTGCCTAAAGTCCTCACACCTAGATAGGAACATGTTTTGTTGTTCATCTCCCAAGCAATTATGATGGATAGTGAAAGCTGACCAAAAGCACAATGATCCTCTCAGCAGGTCAAGGGGTACTAACCTATAAATGGCTTTATTCACATTAATCATATCTATCACAGAGTGTTTTAGAAACCTAGTAAATGATCACAGAACTTTTTGTTGTAGTAACATCACAAGAATGTTGTTTAGGTGATTTGATAATAGCCAATCAAACTGTAGAATGTCACATACATAGAGAATTGATGATGTGTGTGTACAAAAAACCTATATAATAAACATACCATGATACCATGGCAGAGCACTGTGTGTGAGCTGCCTGTGTATGTGGGCTGAATGCATGGTGTATCTCACCTCAGTTATCTGACCATGATGTCAAATCTGGGCAGACAATCCTGGGTCCTCAGAGAGGCCCCTGGACGGACCTCTAGACTAACTCTAAGGGATTCTAACTCCACCCAAAAACAACTCCCAGGTTCCACAAGGAACCACTTCTCCTTTTTTTCACAAGCTACACTAATCCTTCCTGATCTAACTAACCCAAATTTTCCCTATTCTGCAATAAACTATACTATTATCCTTATAATTCTTAACTTGGCCTCAAAGTTATAACAGTAACAAAGTCTATCTGGTTGAGTCTCAACAAGAATCAAATTTGGACTCTCCACTTTAGCTGACTCAGAGTCCAAACCAAAACCCAGGGTTTTCTTTGGTCTTCTCAGAGTTAAATAATCTATAAAGACTGTAATAGGTAGTTAATATTTTTTCCCAAGTTGGAAAAATAAAACCCTTAATTTCTTCAGGTCTTTACCTCAGAGAGAGAGAGAGAGAGAGAGAGAGAGAGAGAGAGAGAGAGAGAGAGAGAGAAGGCAAAGATATTACCTCCTCAAAGTCATCAGAACAAGAGTCTCTGTGTGTGACTGCCAACTGCCAGGGATCAACTGCCAATCCCAGAGAGTAACTGTCACAAAAATAAACCATTAGACTTGAAACTACACTGTCTCAGCTCTGTTTGAAACTCCAATTCCTTCTTGAACTAGCTTCTCTACTTTTTAATCTTCAAACTAATATAATAAGACATAATTTCTAATATCATCCTTATACTATCTACTCTATTGGCTGTGCCTGAATTCTTTATGGTGATTTGATCTTGGACTGTGCGAAGTTTAAATTTTACCCAACAGTCAAATGCCTTAGTTAGTTTCAAATGATTAAAAGAATCCCTTTTTCAGAAACAGCTACCTGGCACAGCAGGGCAGTATTTTCCCCCAATTTGTACAGAACAGGTCATCTTCCTCTCTTTTGTAGAGGATCAACATACTTGTGGTGGTGTGTGTGGAAAACTTCTTTACCATATTTTATTATGATTATTATCATCATATCTAATATTGATATAGCCCCTTAAATTTTATAGTCTGAATTATTTATTTTAAAGTGTTTGATGATCCCAATACGCTTGAAATATAAGAAATAATATTCACCTTTTTATTGCTGAGAAAACTGATACAAGGCAAAGTTAAATGATTTTCCCAGGGTTATGCAGCTAGTTAGCAACTGAGACAGGATTAAAGTTTAGGTCTTCTTAATTCCATATTGACAACTTAACTTGTAGTGGCAATGATTCTGGCCAAGTGCTGGCTAGCCTTGCTTAGTGTGGCTATATAAGCTAAAAAACCTGCAGTTTCTGAAATGTGTTTACATGTTAGGGGTGACCTCATATTTCTAGTGTAGAGAAGGATCAGCCCTTATTATAATTATTATAGTCCAAATACAGGATCATCCATAGCTCTCTAAAGGATAAGAAACAAAGGTTTCTTCTTCATTTTGTTTGAATTTCCAGACAGTTTGGAGATGTCCAGCTTGTCCCTCCACCCCAACCTCCGTGAAATATCAGGACAAATAAGCAGCTCTTTATTTTTATTTGAGTGACTCACCAGCATGATTCCAGATACACCTGGAAAAGGAGTATGTGATGATTCTTTCCCAAAGGACTATTAAGAAAGAGGCATATAAAAATATATTCACATTAATATGCAGCCACGCCATACCTCTGACTTGACATGAATGTGATACTCCTCAAATATCTAGTGGTTACAGTCACATTGGAGCCTGTGATTTGACCTCAGCATTATTTGTCTAAAATTTGGATTTCTTTAGCCTGTTTTTGCAAGGCCTTTATTGATATTTTTTGTAATCTGATGCTACCTTGCTTCTTCTCTTGCTATTTTCATTGCAATTTTTAGTGTTCCACATTAACATTTTATTTACAGAACATTGAGCTTGTTGATAGAATAAAACAATAAACATATAATAAATAAATATACTTCTGGCTGTCAGATTAACTTCACTGGGTCTTTTTTTTTTTGAGCACAAAGAGACCACTAGTGAAGATGAACTAAATGCTGTTTGATGACCACAACTAGATTAGTGGGAGTTCACCATTTCTCCCCTGGATTCAATTCAATCAAATTCAAAAAGGATTTACTGAGCTTCTGCTCTGTATATAGCCATACTTCAAGAGTGTAGTGGAGTAAAAAAATTAGAACGAAGTACAACACCTTTAAGAACCTTATGTTCTCACTATGATGAAAATTCTGGACCCATATGGAAGCAGTGTTGTCTTTGAAAACATAATAATCATTTACCTTAAATTTCTGGCAGACCAACAAAGACCACAGCAGGAGGAAAGTCTGTCATCTGTCATAGGGGAAAATGAACTGTAAATGAATAAGCTTTGTCTATACCACCAACTGTAATGGTGTAAAAGGTATAGTTATAGAGCACCAAGAAGGGAATTAAAATGTGTAGTAGATAGAGAAATGGTCCTAGAGTCTTTCTGATGCCAGGGTTTAAATCTGGCCTCAAGCACTTACTAGCTATGTGACCCTAACCAAGTCATTTAACATCTACCTCAGTTGTTATTGTTGTTTTTTTTTTTTTGTAAAATGAAAGCAATTTTAGCACCTGCCTCCCATGGTTGTTTTGAGGATCAAATGATAATTGTAAAATGCTTAACACAATAGCTGGCCCATAATAAATGCTATATAAATGTTAGTTATTATTATCATCACTATTAATCAATTGCAATTTTTGAGTAGTAAAGGACTTCAGGAGTCACTAGCAGAACCAGTAAGTTAAGAATAAACCATCATTACAACACAGCCAATAAATGGACCTTCAGCATCTGCTTAAATATCTCTAGTGATAGCCTGTTCTATGAAACAATTGGGATCCTTAGGAAAATCTTCCTTATGTCACACCAAAATTTAACTCCCTATGTTTTCCTTCTTTGGGAATGAGCTATTTCTACTCCAGTACAGCAGAAATAGTCAAATTTTAGAGCAAAAGTTCTTAATCTGGGGTCCATAAACTAAGTTAATTTTCCCTTTCACACCTGTATTTTAGTGTAATTACTTTCTTTTGTAGCCTTGTATTTAATTTTTTGTGAATAAAATTTATTATGAGGTGTGCATAGTTTTTACTAGATTGCAAAAGGATTTCCACTCTGGTTTCTGAAGATCTGGGTTCAAATCCTTCTTTTTAAATTTCTTTCCAATATGACTTTACATTAAGGGAATGCATTAAAGTGTCTTCTACAGTACCTTTGTGAAGAGGCTGTCACATAAGAAAAGTGCCAGCCTGAAGAGTGTGTGGATCTTATCAACTCGAAAGGGGAGAGGCCCCAGGAGGATAGAATTCTGAGGAGAAGCAGGAAGTTCCTCCTGAAGAGCAATTGGTCTCTCAGTCTGGAGAACCCAAAGAGAGAAAGTTGAAAAAGACTTTCTCCTGAGGGTTACCCACTTTTTCCTTCTGGTGACTAGAAATCCTTCCCCTCAACATTTCCCAATGGGAAGAAAGACTATTGAAGAAGAAACCTGAGAAAGACATTTTAAATCTCTGTCTGACTTTATCTCAGCTCCTGTTGTCCTGGATCTGAACTGTGGCCCAGGGGCCAAACCGAGGATCAGCTAACCTGACTATCTATCAGGGGGCTTAGACTGCCAGATCCTGAGTTCCCCCAAACTTGGGGAGGGAGGGAAAAGGGTCATAGATAGAGACCAGGACCCCCTTTTCCACACTTTCCTTTCACATTCTTTCCCTGTTCCTTATTCCTTTGTATTACCCTGATTTAATTAATATTAAATTAATTATCTTTTCCCCAAGCTGTGAATCAAGTGTGAGTGAAGAGATCATGGGGAGAAACATCTTCCTAAGAAGAAACATCTAGTCTCTAGTAGTGTAGGGGGGAGCAAGAGTGACAAGAGCAAATTTTGGAGAGCAGCCATAGCTAAGGAAGGAAGGCAGAAGGGGGAAAATCTTCAAACCCCCTCTCCTGAGCCAACCCTAAACCTCAGCTGTCCTCTCCTAGATCCTGTTCCCTTTACCATCCCCAAACTTTTTTTCCATTACATCTACTGTCTCCCCTGAACCCTGCTTTGAGAAGGGAGGTCTCCACTCTTTTCCTCTCTCAATACTGAAAGACTTAACCTTTTCTCAATTACATTTTCTAGATCTAATTCTATGTCCTATGATAATAATAACTAGCCTGTACATAGAGCTTTAATTTTTTCAAAGTTAAATCATTTTATCCATACAACCACCCTGAAATTTAGGTGCCATATTATAGAGAAAGAAATTTAAAATGTTAGAGATAAATTGACTTTCCCAGGTGAAAGATCTAGTAAGTGCCTGAGTAGATTTGAACTCATGTCTTCCTTATTACAGTTCTATTATAGTCCTATCCACTGGGCCACTTAGCCATTCCAGAATTATGGGATTTTTTTAATCATGTGGAATTGCCTGAGACATTTGACTGAAATAATAAAAGATATAGACATAGATAACGCAGTAGATACGCATAGACTTGGATTCAGGAAGACCAGAGTTCAAATTTGACCTCAGACATTTGTAGCTACGAACCTGACCAAGTTTTTCATCTATAAAATGAGAATAATAATAGTACCTACCTATAAAGGTTATCCTGAGAACAAAATGGGACCATATTTATATTTTTCAAAGTATTTTCCAAAAATTAAAATGAGTTACTATTACTCTTCCTCCTTTTCCTCCTTCTTCTTCTCCTCCTTCTTTTCTCCCCCTCCTCCTTTTCTTCCTCCTCCTCATACTAATACTACCCAGAAGAAAACATCAAGATAGAAGTTTACAAATTTAAGTAGTTAGTTCCATTTCTGACTCTATTTGTAAATCAACTACTCAGATAATTATAGTTATCTTAATGGGTATAACTAGAAAACTAAGTTCAGTATCTTCTGGAGCTTTATGTAAATTAGTTATTTCCCTCTGGTGATTATCTCCCAATTTTCCTAATGCTAGTTTGTTTGTATATAGTTATTTTGGTGACCTTGGTGACCAAAATAATTATTACATTCAGTCTCAACCATAATTTTAACCTTTACAAACTGGAAGTACAAAAAAGGGAAAACATGCATTTTAGTTCTCCAGGAACTCACTGAGGAATGGGAAAAACCAAGGACGGGAAGTGAGTCTTCACAGACTGGGAATACTGCTCCATCTGGCAGAAACACACGAAGGAGGGCGAGTGAGAAATCCTTAGAAAATGAAACATTTAACAAGGAAGAGGACTCTCAATCTCCAACTTCCAAGCCTTCTAAATCAGATCAGTCTCCCTTAAAGGTGATGCCTGCATCCCCACCAAAGGAAAACACTTGGGTGAAAAGAAACTCCAATCCTCCTGCCTGATCTCAGAGCTCAGACTCTTCAGAGTCTCTCATGAGTGGTGGCAGAAAGGCAACCCCATCCCAGCAGTCTGAGGAAGGACCAGCTAGGTCCTTCAAGGACCTAGAAAAAATGAGAATAAGGTAGATGGGGTGACCATGCTGAAAGGCCAAAGTGAGAACTCCAACCCTGGTCCAGTGGATGGAGGAAACAAAGACCATTGGAAGGAGTCTGAGAGGAAAGATGGCAGAAAAGATCAAGACTCCAGACCTGCATCTGAGCCAAAGAAACCTGAAGAAAATCCGGCCTCTAAATTCAGTTCTGCAAGCAAGTACGCAGCTCTCTCTGTTGATGGTGAAGATGAAAATGAGAGCGAAGACTACACTGAATAAACCTCCACATCTTGGGTTTTCTCCCAGTCTCTCGCCAACCTGCAACATTTGAGAGCAAATCAAACCTCTATCCAGACAAGACAAAATAAAACTCACCATCTCCTGGGGAAAAAAAGGGGGGGATTTTATTTATAAAAAAGTCACCAAGGATTTTATTTATAAAATCCTAAATGAAACACTCAAGTCAGCTGGAAATTTTATGGTGATTTAGTTGATATAGTGGAGGAGATTAAGAAGAAGGAAGAAGGAAGGGGCTAGTACCAGGCAGGAAGATTAGGAGATCTAGAAAGTAAGGTTTTGAGTGTGAAGGAGGAAGGAATCAGCCTGACCTCCAAAGGGGCTCAGCTAAGATGCTCCAACCTGAATCAACTCAAGAGCAAAACGAACCACCCAACACTCCAAGATGTTGAAACACCTTGCACACTCTTAGCCAGAGTCACCTCTCCAAGGAAAGAGGAAGAGACAGGAAGTGATGTGCCTTATATGGACAGTTTTACATCACTTTCCTGCATCTCATCTGTACCAATTAGCACTTAGCTTGCCATAGGACAGCCCATAGGTCTGTCCTTTTTTTTCTGCACATGTCTGTTGAAGGCCATTCCTTAGATAATTAAATCTTGAGTTTGATGCAGACCTTTCAAATCTTGTTAAGCTAAGAAAGGCTCCGGAATGTAGTTTCCAAGATCTGATTCTGTTAGTCCAAGTATTTCTATTGTTATTGATCAGGAAATAGCTAAATCAGATCTTCTAAAGTACTGTCTAATTAGGGTGGAATGGTTTTAAAATTCACAAGTGCCTAACAATCAATTTATCAATATTGCAACATTTTTAAGCCCCTACTTTGTACCTGGCACTGTGAATAGTAGACACTGAACAAAAGCTTCTTGACCAATTCATTCCTCAGTGGTTTCTTTCCTGTTTAGAAATACCACTTAATTTTTTTCTTAGATAAATAGAATTTGATAAATAATTCCTAGAATTGATATCTTAGGTTAGGAATTTGAGGAGTGCCTTCTAAATGCCAACAAAAGACAAAAACATTATTATCTTATAAAAAAAATATGAGAAGGCCAGTATAGATATCTACTGGCTAGTTTAGGATCCATTTCTCCCCTCTCCCAACCATGAGATAATCTTGAATGGCCAATAAGCAGTTTGTTTTAACTATCCAACTCTGCTATATTGTCTACAACAAGGTCACTTGACATCTCTGTGCCTGAGTGAGAAACAAACACTTCATGGTGCTATTTTCATAGAGGAAAATATAGGGCAGGGATGGTGAACCTTTTAGAGACCTCGTTCCCAAAATGTCATACGTGCGCCACCCTCTTACCCCAGAAAGGGGAGGGAGGAAGAGTTCTCATTGGGCTTCTGGGCAGAAGGGCGGGTCATGTGAGAAATGTTCTCAAGCATGTTTGAGGAGGGAGAAAGAAGCAGCCCCTTCACCACACCTGCCATAGGTTTGCCAACACGAATATAGGGGACCTTAACTATTTAGACACACTCATATACCTACTTGAGTTTATGAAAAGTAACAAAAGCCAACAATAAAAATAACAATTACTATCATTTATTCTATTTCTCCCATTATTGTTCTGAAGAGTTTAGAGGTATAGTGCCTAGTCATGGAGAGATGAATTAGGCCTATAAGCCTGAAGTCTCTTTTTGGTAGAAAACGGCCTTGGCTTTGAACTTGGTCTTTAGATAGAATCATAGATTTGTTTCTGGAAGGAACCTTAGAAATCATCAGGTCCAACCTTCTCACTTTATAGAGAACATTTTGTCATAGATATGTTAACTTCGATACCACATAGATTACAAAATAGAAGAGAAGAAATTCTAGTTCTTTGAGGGTTTCTATATATTAAATTTCTACCTTTTGGACTCTGTTGCTAAGCCTTGAGGAAATTTTGTGGAAAAATCAGATGATGTTCAATGCTAAAATCAGTAGACCCTCTTTGATAGGTTTAAAAGATGGCAATAACAACAAAAACATTCAGTGTAACCCAAAGAAAACCAAGAAAGTAGACAAGGGCAACATGTATATTCTCAAAAGAGGGCAGCAATTGACACCTTGTCACCAACTTCTTCTCACCTCCCCACCCTAATTCCATATACTGAGAGTAAAGGCAGGACTGATCACACCAAAATGATTTGGGAAAGCTAAAATAAAAATAGTGATAAATTTAAAAAATAATTAAAAGAAAATTGCCAAAGTACTTTGAGCACAATGGTCTTTCGGCAATAGCAGGAAAAGAACTCCAGGATATTTTTCAAGCAGTTCCCAAGCGTTGGCATACCATTATGAGAGCCTTAGTTCATCTTCAAGACATATGTTAAGGAATCTCTGGGATCGGGTTAGATCCAGGAGCCTGAAAAGGGCACTTTTTTTTGTTTTTTTTTTTTTAATAGAGGAGGGTGAAAAGGGTCATACTCTAGTATGACTGATTTCTCACTTCTAAAGTCACAGAGATGGAGGAAGTAAAAAGTCAATATTCCAAAAGCTTCAATCCTTGAAATTTTCAGGCATAGAAGAGACTTGTTGCTGTTGTTTGTTGTTCAGGCAACTGAGTCATAACCAACTCTTCATGAACCTATCTGGGGTATTCTTGGCAAAGATACTGGAGTGGTTTGTCATTTTCTTTCCAGTTCATTTTACAGATGAAGATCTAAGGCAAACAGGGCTAAGTGGCTTACCCAGGATCACACAGGTATTAAGTATCTGAGGCTGTATTTGAACTGAAATCTTCCTGTCTCCAGGCCCAGTGCCCTATTCACTGCACTATCTTGCTGCCCAAAAAGAGTATAATTGTGGGAAAAGCCAGTAAAGTAGGTCTTACAATCATAAAAAGGAAGAACATTTCTATATGAGGAATATACTAGTGGGGATAACTGTTTTTTCCAGATGACATCTCTTCCTTTCCTTTGAAATAAAACTCAGATGCCTCTTCTCCATCAATTCTTCCATGACCCAACTCTTCAGTAGCAGCCATTGCCCTGTAGTTATTCTGTAATGCTCTCTATTATAAGAGACAGTCTAACATGGTAAATAAGTGCACTAGCCTGGGAGCCAAGCAAAACTAACTCTGGCACAGTCTGGCTATGTGACTCTGGACAAGAGTCATTTTGTACCTTGGAAAATTTTCCAAGACTACTAAATTGCAGAAGGTGCCACCTTGCCTTGTGAGAGGGGGTTTCTTCACCTCAGATTTCCCCATATATGTGAAATCACCAGCCTAGACACTATGCTCTCTAGAACATCATAGTGATCTTTGTCTCTTGTTCAGCAGATAGTAAGGTAAAGAGGACAGAAGCCACGTCTTAAAAATATCTCCTCTTATGCCTAGCATTGTGTGCTTTTCACAAGACCTTACATAAGGAATGTGGATGGAATTAAAGTTTACTGAGAGCAGCTAACCTGTCGCAGCCCACTTCATCTGCAGCAATATGACACAGTAGTAAGAACACTAAGAATGTGGCGACCTTAATGTTGGGCCAAGTTCTGCTAGTGATGAGCTGAATAATTTTGAGGAAGTAATTTCATCTTTCTGAACCTCAGTTCCCTCATATGCAAAGTGAGATAAATGGACAAAAATATCTCTTAGTCTCTCTTCAGCTCTAAATCAACTGGCTAGCATGATCAGTGAAAAGCCATAGTAGGTAACCGTGAAATGATTGTTGACTTAAAGGATTTCAATATGGAAGGTAATTAGTTTTCTCCAGCAACATCTGCTCAAGGTGTTTCCATATGTCTGTGTATAAACTACCTGGTAGGCATTAGAGTTAATTAAGGAGCCACTCTATTAGGATTATTAATTCTTCCTGAATAAAGAATGAAACTGTCCAAACTGGGATATTCATTGTTATCCTAAGGTGAAACATAAGAGAGATTTGTTCCCTACCCATTAAATGTTTTCTGGTTTGATTTATCTAGTAGGAGAAGATTTTACCTGGCATTATTAGAAGGGGTTTCCTAATATCATTGGGTCCCATGGCTTCCCAGTATCAGTAAGATCATAGATATGAACCCTATTCCTTATAGTGCATTATAGTAATCTTTGTCCTTGTGCAAAATAATGTTATTTGTATTCTCAAGCAAAGGCAAAGTAGAGCTTGGATGAGACCTCAGAAATTATCTAGTTTTTCCTAATCATTTTAGAGAAAACTGATCTCACACCTATGGTGATAGGACATATTTTAACTATAGCCCCATAGCAGCAAGCAGAGCTGGTACTGAATTCTAAATGTTTTGATTCCCAACTTCATGCTCTTTTTATGTCTAAAGAATTTCCAGGGTCTTCATGTGCCTAAAATCCAAAATCACCATTGTATAAAAAGGATAAATATGTCTTTTGCTGATATTTTAGAAAAGAAGCAAGGCTTCAGGGGCTACTGAACCCTTCTGTTCTCATCATAAGACACTTAGTATTCAATTGTTCAGTTACCCTGATACAGGAGAAGGAAAGGATGCATACTTCATTGCAAAGGAGAGACTAGTCTTCAAAACCTTGTTAACACTGTGCCTATACCCCATTTAAACATTGAACATGCAGGCAAAAAGAAATGTACTAACCTTAAGCTATGAACATAGAGAAAAGAACTGATCACTTGATCTTATTGTATCATGTCCTTAACATGCCTCTAGAATCAGAGAATAACAAAATTGGAGAGTTCTTTTGATACCATTTAGAGTCCAGCTTCTTCATTTACAGATGACAAAACAGAAGGCATGGAGAATGGCTTCTGCAAGAACATTCAGCTGATCAGTGGTAAAACCACACTGAAACCCAATTGTCATGCTAGAAACACTTCATAATAGAATGTCTGTCCTTTGAGAAAGAAAGAACTAGGTTGCAAGCATTTTTGCGGTTTAGTAGCTTCTGGATCTCTTCAGTGAGTTAAAGTTATGAAAATGACACTTGTTTATGCCTAAATTTATTTTGTGAACTAGAATTGTGAACTAGCATTTTGCATAGTGTTCTACTGTCCAACAAAGAGCCTGGCATAGAAAAAGGTCATTATATTTAAGAATATCTCTAAGAACATAGTTGCATTGATTGGATGAGGGTATATTGTTTTTTTTTACCACAATGCAAATAGATTATAAGATGATTTTCTTAAATTTCCTGGTAAAATTATCATAAAATTTGGCATCAAGTTCCTGATACTTCTTTTTTATTTTTTAAATTTTATTTAATTTATTAATTTAGAGCATTTTTCCAGGATTACAAAAAATCATGTTCTTTCCCTTCCCTCCCCCTAATCCCCTCTCATATCAGACACACAATTCCACTGCATTTTACATGTGTCTTTGGTCAAGACCTATTTCCATATTTTTGATATTTGCACTAGGGTGATCATTTAGGGTTTATGACCCTAATCATATCCCCATCGACCCATGTGATCAAGCAGTTGTTTTTCTTCTGTTTTTTTACTCCCACTCTTCTTCCTCTGAATGTGGATAATGTTCTTTCTCATAAGTCCTTCAGAAATGTCCTGGATCATTGCATTGCTCCTAGTAGAGATACTTCTAATATTAATAACTGTTTATTAATTGATGATTAATAGAACATTTACCTATAGTGAACAATATACTAGGCATTCTGATAAGACAGAAGATTAAGTAGGGAATAGTTTCCCCTCTGCATGTACAATTTGTCTGAGACAATTAAACATAGAAAAGTGATCAAAAAATATTCTATTTTAGAGACCTAGATAATTGATACTTTCATATTCTTAGAACAATGTGAACACCAACATAGATCTTTGCATGTATTTTCTGTGGTTTTCCCATATTTACTTTCTTTAATGCCATTTCTGCTTCTTTATGCAGAATATTAGGGATTATGATATTAGAATAGCAAATTCAGGGGCTCCACCATTGTATAGAATTTGTTTTAGGAAGATTTTACCAAATCTTTTCTATTTTTTGTCTGTTTCCTCTTTCTACTTTCATTCCTGAACATAGTGACAGAAATTATCTTCTTGATAAATATTTTGGTTCAATGAATAAAAATCAATAGTTTGAGTTCAATTCTCATTTGTCCTAGAAATCTTTACCTAAATGATACAGATTTCTGAGTCAGTCAAATTGAATTCAGATCCTATCTTTGTATGTATACTAGCTATTGGGTGCCATTTCAATCCTGGGCTTCCATTTCTCCATCTTTAATGAAGAACTTGGTATAAATAATCTTTAAGGCTTCTTCCAGCTCTGAGTTGAAAATATAAAAAGAAACATACAAACCCTTAATTTTCTGTCAGATATATCAAAAATTCATGAATTTTGTAACAATAAGGCCAAGGCAACAGAGTATGCAAAATCAGTCCTCAAATGGAAGATGAAGTTCAACTGTATGTTCTACATATTCAATATTCAATTCAAAATTTAAAAAAGTAGATAGGAAATACATATAATACTACAAACAGTATATAATTTTAGGCAACCATTTGAAAACAAATATGAGCATCAACACTGGTGTACTTCAGCCTCCTACAATATGGTGCTTCTAAAACTAATATTAAGTTGCATTGTTCTCAATACCCATATGCTTGCTGCCCATGTACCAGAGCAAATGGAAATTAACCATCTGGTTTATCTCTCATTTGGTATCCTTTATAGGGTCTGCTTTATAGAAGTTGATGTGCCATAGAAAAATGTCTTATATTCAGCTTAACCCATTTTATTGCCTAGGCCATCATCTAGAAATGGTCATGTTAAAAATAAGTATGTCCCTCAGGGATAGAGAAGTTATAAATGTAAAAATGGGTATTCAATTTAGTTGAAAATATTGTAGATCATCTCCATTATAATAGAAACTTCAAAGGATAAAGCTAATTTTAGCACATTCCATTTATAAAGCACTTTAAGGTTTTCAAAACACTTTTTTCCCCACCTGGGCAAGTAAATTATTTTTACGTCATTTCCACACAGAAGTCTAGATTGTAGAATGCCAACATAGTCTGTAATCCTTGCTGAATCTGTGTATAATGGAGATAAACACAGAGATCACTTTACATGTATGTTTTAAACTCCTATCACAATCCCCCAGCTAGAACCAGTCCATATAAAAATCTTAAACCTTTTCTTAGTCTCCAAAAGATTTTTAATAATCCTAGAAGGGGATTGCTTAGAGCTGGTGAGCTTTGATTTATATTTCTCAGCTCCCAGAAAAATAGTCTCAGTTACTGTACCTATAAAGAGGGCATCATACTTGTACTGCTTACCTCAGAGGATGATGGAGTTGCCAGCAGGTAATGCATATTTTGTTGTTGTTGCTGTTTTTGACCACATAGTGTCTAAAGACTGAGATCTGAGCAGGTTGTAAGGAAGATGAGCATCTGCATTTGACAAAGACAGTATACTGGGTCAAGTGCTGAATTTGGAATCACAAAGACCTGAATTCAGTTTCTGCTTTCAGATATTTATAGTTTTGTGACCCTGGGAAAATCACTAAACTTTTTTCAGCCTCAGTTTCCTCATCTGTAAAATGTGGATGAGAATACCATTTACCTCACATGATTGCAAAGGATTTTGCAAACCTTAAATCAGCATGTAAATGCTAATGATTATTATTGATAACATTTTGATTAGTAACATTGATGATGATGATTGTTTGGTTATATTGATAGAGGCAGGATAAAATCTATTATTTCTCTTCTGGAAAAAATGAGCTGGAAAATACTGTTTCTGATAATCATTTCATCACAATCATGAACAAGCTAGAAACTATGATGAACCACTGAAGTCATTCATTTA
Organism: Monodelphis domestica; assembly: GCF_027887165.1. NCBI lineage: Eukaryota > Metazoa > Chordata > Mammalia > Didelphimorphia > Didelphidae > Monodelphis > Monodelphis domestica. The sequence continues at coordinate 115,883,816 of NC_077230.1, read as the reverse complement.
CACATGACAAAAAAACTTGAGAGCAACTTCTTGATACATAATTCATCCCTTATGGATGTGTTCTTGTCTCTTTATGCTGATCCATAAATGCATGAACGCTTAATTTAATCTGATGTCACTTCCCAAAGCTCTTGCTTAGCTCTCCCAACCCTGCTGCTATAGTTAAGGAGGTCAAGTGGCATCAACAGGGGAGACCTACACATGATGACATATTTATGGTTGAAGCATAATTACCATTGTATACTCAAATTAATATTACATTTATGAAAGCTATGTTCTCCAAAGAACCTATTTATTATTTAAAGGGACCCTGGGGTTCTCTCTTGCAAGGATAGTCACCATGGCAGGGCAGAGGCATGACAGGAGCTGAAAGCAGACAAATTGCCCAGCAAGATTTAATTCTGTATGCACTTATATAGAAGTAATTTGGAACATGAAGATCAGAGCACTCCAGCTGTTCTCTTCGAATCACACTGACTCTTGTATACAATTCCAAGACATTTGAAAACATATCTGTTCCACCTGGGAAAACACAAATATACGTACATTCACACAAGCATATTCATAAAAAATGCAAAGTAAGACATTGGGGAATTGCATACTTTCATCTTATATTCAGTTCCTTCTTAGTTTCATAGGAACCATTGCTTCTTCTCTCTCCTGGAAATATCAAATTGACTAGTTTAACATTTAAACACATATAGTCATAGATTTTTTCAGCTGGAGGAGACCTTAAACAGCAATTATTCAATATCTTCTATTTAACATATATGAAAACTATATCCTGAAGAGATAATATAACTTGATCAAATTCATCATTAATGACAGAGCTGGGATTTTAATTTGGACCAGTTGATACTTGATATATTCATCCTTAGAACAAAAAGCATTTATTTGCCATCTCAGGTTTCAATTTTGATTTTTCGATTTCTTTAACATGAGGACTTTTCAAATATTAGTTCAGAGATTCTTATAATGCCACTCTAAGAAAAAAAATAAGATGATGTTAAAACATGGAAAAATGAGTCCTGAGAAAATTCTCCAAAGGTACCCATACCAAAAGAAGATTCTAGAATTTAGAGATTGATAAAACGTGCCCTTCCAAACAATTAATCTATCTTACCTCTAAAAGAAATCATTATCATTTCCAACACTCTTATAAGTTATCTTTATTTATAAACTATCTCTTTGGAAGCCTTATTATACCTATTGACGAGAGGAAAATTGAGACACAGAATTTGAAGATCTTTGGGAAAAAATCATGAGTGCAATTTCAAAGTTGTTCGTGATCAGAGTTCTCTACATTAAGTCAAGGGAAATAAGCAGAAGGCATTAAATAGAATTTTGTATCTAATACCTTTTTATTTATAATAATTTCATTGTCTGAGATTATTAAGGAAGAATAATAGAAAACTTGTCTTTAAAGGCACTAAAATGTATTTTCTTTGTATTAGTATCAATAATACTAGATCACAAAAGAGAATGATTTCCTTTTCTTAACTACTGATGTTTTGCAAACTTGCTCTGAGCAGTAACTATTGCTCAAGGATTTAGAAAGAAAAAAAAGAAAGTTCAGCATCATGATTCCATATAGCTTGATCTTTCAGAAAATCTATCTTTAATTCTATTTAGTTAACCTATCAAATATGTTTTCTCTTTCAAGTTAATATAGTAAAGAAATTGTAAAGTTAATAACTTGATAGATTATTGTCACAAATTCACTAGTTTGGTGACTTAAATTGGTGGAATGGATCATCATTCAGGTTCTATTATAATTACTTTTCTTTAAATGATGTATTCGTGCTTTGAAAAGAATCTTTGGGTAATATATACTTTAATTTAGATTTTATACTCTTGAAGAGACAAATCTTTTTAGAAATTCTATCAGATGTTTAGAAGATTTACTTTTCTCTTCTCATCTAGTATATTTGGGAAAGAACAATAAAGATAAAATGTTTCTTACATTTTATATACAAGATAATTTAAATATTTCCACTGGAATATTTCATTTGACATGGAGGGACAAATAAATCTATGTTTTAATGATTCAATAATCCTTTAATAAGTACTTACAGAGTTAATAGCAATTAATCCTGTGCTATATACTATGAAATAAATACAGGCAATATAGGTCTAACTCATGCTCCTAAAGTCTCATAATTATGCTATAAAGATAAACCTCATGCACAAGAAATGAATAGAAAATAATAAAGTCTTTAGATCAACATTCTATGTGTTCAATGAAGGGAAAGTTCAGGGTGAACTAGAATAATCTAGAAATGTCCCACAAAGGGGATAAAGATAACTTTAAGGTGCATAGGTTAAGAAACTGGGTAGGGTATTTTATATAATTGAATAGTAAAAATAAAAAGAATTGAGTATGAACTTGGCATGTAAAGATGTGAAGAGACTGATCTTAAAGGAATTAATGGAATGGATTGAGAAATATTGGGAATTAGGGTGAGATAAATGTTGATTAAAAGAACATTATATAAATCCTGCACATTAGACAAATGGGACTGTAATTCATGCAGGAATGTAGAAAGCAGAGATGTAAGTAACAGAGTATTAAGTTCAAGGAACAATGAATTGTCCAGGTGTATTAAAATGAAGAGGACATGAAAGGGAATAATGTGAAATAAGATAGGAAAAGCAGGTTGGAGCCAAAGCACAGTGGCTAAGGTGTTTTTATTTTTCTGAGAGGCAATTGAGCACTGGCAGATTTTAACAAGGGAATGATAGTAAAATCTATGCCATGGAAAGTTTATTTTCACATCACTATTGAGGACTTGTTGGAGAAGTCGAAGTTTAGAATAAAAGTGTTCTAGGCAAAAACAATGAATGTATAGAATGATGGTCTTGTAAGTTCAAAGTGAAGGAAAAGAGACAAGGGAGAGAGAATAAATAGGAGCTGACAGCTGATTGGACTGGGTATATGAACATATAATACAAAATCAGTCTCTTTATTAGCACTAAGGGAGATAGGGATATGTAGGTGAGATATTAAGGAGCATGTACAACTGTAGAGGAGGTTTTGGGCTTGTTCCCTATCCCTGCTCCTTCCTGGATTTCCTTTCTCTGAGGTGTCACTGCTATTTCAGGACCAGGAGCTGGTGCAGGCTGAAAACTTGGCTGTAATTCAGTCAGCAACGTTTAGAGTTTGCTGGTACAGGAGGAGATTGGGGAGATAGGACAGGGACATCAGGGGAAGTAGTAGCATAGTGCCAGCATGGTTATGTTGGTGAGTAACTGCCTTAGGAGAATAGCAGAAGGACTTGAGGTAGCCTGGGCAGGGGAAACTGATTTGATCTCATTCACAAACAATTGAAAAGGTTTAGTATAGTCTGGGATTCCAAGGGCTGGTGCAGATAAAGTTGCTTTTTTAAGCTTACTTAAGGCTTACAGATGTTCAGGTTTGAGTTTCAGAGGTTCTGATTCTGTATTCCTGGTTAGATCTATTACTAACATTTAGTAATTTCACTATACCCAGGTATCCAATGACTACAGAAATCAGTTGTTCCAAGAACAGCTCTGAGTTGCTTCTTGGTCTTAGGTGCACTCAATTTCTGGATATCAGCTATTCTTTTCTCTGTGATACTTCTGGAACCCTCTTACAACACAAATCCATGCTATTCAATGCAAGGCAATACCCACTGTAGTTTTGCTTTAGAGATTTAATGCCCACATTTGTATAATTCAATCAAAAGAATCTTGCTATCCCTTAAACACACTTTAGCAGATGGTGATGTTAGGAGTATATCATCAACAAAATATACTATTTTACTCTCCTTGAATGTTATTGCTTTAAGGTCTCTGTTCAAAATCTGTGAGAATTGGTTTGGGCTATCGGTGAATCCCTGTGGAAAATGAGTCCACATCCCCTGAGTTTTCTCCCATGTGAAAGCAAAGAAATTTTGAGAATTCTTGTGAATTGGTATTGAGAAAAACACCAAGCCTAAATCTACCATTGTGGAGTATCTTGCTTGACTTGGGCTGGAAGAGATTATAGTAGCCAGGCTTGGTTTTATTGGATGTGTCTTTATTACATGACCTCTCATAGCTCTCAAATATTTGATGAGTCTGTAGACAATTTTGCCATTTTGATCTAGCTTTGTTTTTTATCAGAAGTATAGGTATATTATACTCTGAGAAGCATGGTATTGTGATCCCTTGTTAAATTAGGGACTCAATGATAGGTCTGATACCTTCTATTGCTTCTTTACTCAATGGGTATTGAGGAAAACAAAGAACTGATCCTTCCTCAGTTCTCACTCTTACTGGAGAAACTGATTTCAATAGACTTACATCTGTGGAAGACTTTGACCATAAATCTACTTGGATATCCTCAGGAATAAGATAGATGGAATTCAACTCATTCTCTGTACTGACTGAATCTAAGAACAGCAATGGAAAAGCTTTCAGAGATTCTTCTGGGAGTTGTAATGTAATGTCAGCACATTGAATTGTTCCTTGTAATTTACACAATAAATCCCTACCAAGAAGGTTCATGGGACAGTCTGGCATACAAAGAAATGCATGTTCCACAGGTAAAGGATCTAAAGTTATCTTTTTAGGTTGTAATTTTGCTACTCTCTCTAGAGGTTTTCAGTAGCTCCAATCACTTTCATAGTACCAACAGCTTTACAATCTTTAGGAAGTCTTTGCAAAACTGATTTACTGGTTCCAGTATCCACCAAAAGATCACATATCTAATCTCCTATAGCTACAGAAACATATGGTTCAATGCTGTTTGGAGGTTGGAAGGTTTCAAGAACTGGTGAAAGCACAGTAACATCAGTACAAAGCTCAGTCATTTCCTGTCCATCCAAGGTTACATCTGCTTGAGTTATATGACTTTCTCAGGATTTTGTATCATCAGATTTTATATTACTCTCATTGGTCCTTATATTATCCATCTTAGTATCATTGTTCTCATTTACAATTTCATTATTATTATTAAATTTATATTCTTCAGTAATTTTGTCTATTTTACATTCATTAGGATTTTCTATTAAATTTATATTACAATGTTCTTTCTCTATAAAATTATTTACACTAATTATATTATCTTTCAAATTAATTCATTAATTTGTATCATCATCTACCTTATTTTCATTGCACTCAATTTTATTTATCCTCAACTGATTTTCATTTATGCCCCATTCATTATTTCCTGATTCATTTTCATATGGACTTAGGGTAAACCTTCATGAGCTACAAGCCCCCTTACTCTGGTCACCTTTTGCCACCTGGCCTTACTTTGGTCTAGCCCCAGAATTTACCCATGATTGCATTGTCATGAGATCTACTGTTTGTGGGCCCTGGCAGCAGGCATTTTGGCATTGATTGAAACCTCTATTCTTGTAGTTAGTGCTATTATTCCATCTATTATTGTTCCAGTTGCTATTACTCCAATTGTTATTATTGTATTGCCTATTGTATCCTCTATTCCTATTCATCTGCCTTCTAAATCGGTTTCTGAATCTGCAATCCTTGTACAAATGTCCAATCCTGTCACAAAAGAAACATCTCCTAGAACCTGAACTCCTTTCACTAGGCCTATAGTTATAATTGTTATTTCTTGACTGCACAGATCTCAAAGCAGCTACTGCTTTTACCTCCTTAATCTCACTTTCCTTTGCCTTTAATGCAGCTTCCCTCAATTTTCTTTTTAAATCCCCTACAATAGAGTCTCTTTCATCATTTTTCTCTTCAGGCTCATTGGTTAAATATGTGGCTTTTCTCCTCAATTCCTCCAAATCTAATTCTTTCCAATCTGAATAATTGGATTTAAAGAACTGCCTAACCTTGGGCACAGCATTCCTGACAAAAGTACTCTTGATTTGGGAAATGGTGCCTTCATTGAGTGCATCCATTCCCAGGAGAGTTTAGGCAGCTTTGGTTATCCTCTAAAGGAAAACCACAGATACCTCTGATACCTTTTGTTTAATGGCCTCAAACTTGGACAATGCATTAGGCCATTTTGTATATTGCCCCATTACCTCCAATATGTCATCCCTGACTTCAATAAGCTCTTCATATACCCCATCATCAGCTGTGTCAAGTTACAATTTTCTGACTATGATTGTAAAAGAGGGTCTGATCTAGTCTCCTCTATAAACTTATTCCTCTTTATCTTTGTGAGTACTTTCTTCATAAGGAGGACAAACTCATTGAAATCTGGGTCATTGAATATATGACCCAGTGCATCTCCTTAATAACCTTATTAGGTTCATTGCTAAAATTTGGAGTTCTTTATTGATTTGAGGTCCTCTGGGGAAAATCTCTTATGGGTTCTTATTTTGTGTATTTCATTCTTTGTTATTTTTGGTAGATCTCTAAGGGGACATAGATTGACCTTTCCTGTTTCCTCTTCGTGTTCTACTTTGCTTAATGGTTAATTATTGTTGATATTATTATCATTATCATTGTTATCACTATTGTTATTATTATAGTCAACATTGTTTCCACACCTCTGGTTTATATATAACTTGTTAATATAATGTTCCATATTGTCAAGTTGGTATCTCATATGGATTATCATAACCTTTAACTTAGAATCCTTAGTGAATCCTGTAATTGTTACCTTTAGCCATTTCCCCAAAACAAACACAGTTGCACAGGACTTATACAAGACAAAACAGCAGATCACACTTAGAGGAACATGAATAAAAACATTGATCAGCTTGACTTCCATGACTGGTTTCATCCAATTAAACTCCAATATCAGGTGACATATGCTTGGGAAACCAAAAAAATATAACATAAGGGACATACAACATGTACTCCCAAGTGAACAATAAAATTGTGCCTAACATGTCTAAGGACATGTTTATATCAACCAGTAATGTAGAATTAATAATAGTATAGATGGTATTACACTGTCCAAGAAATATCCAATATAGAAGATGTTACAAATAACACAAAATTACAAATTATTTTTTTCAAAAAGGCTGCTACAAGATGGCCACCCAATATAGTCACTGGGAGTATGTGGTGCAGTCAAAATGGCTCCCATAGGCAATCCAAGCCTCCAGAATTCTCTTAGGCCTTCCCTCTGAGTTCTTGGCATCTCAGAGAGGTTTTAGAATGTTGGATCAAATGAATTTTCCCTAAGTACATTCACTACACTTAACTTAAAATTAAACAGAGAATTAATAATAATTAATTAATATAACCTACCCAGCTCTGCTAACTGTTATTAAGGGATGTTTAAGGGGAAGAAACAAGAGGTAAACATATAGATATTTTGAGTTTATTGATGAGGAAATGGGATAGGAATTAAGGTAACAAGGAGAAGGGAGATTTCTAAATCTTATCCCCAAAACTAATTCCCCCTAATAACTATCCTATTGACTAACTTCCTAAGCTAAGTAAGTTAAGTCCCACATAAATAGTATCTCACAAAGTTGAGTCCAAAATAGCCCAAAGTCCAAGAGGAAAGATAACAGCTCCCAACCAAGTAGATGAATTTTCCTTAAATTCTCCAGTCCAGCTGACCTGCTGTCTGACTGAAGTAGCCCTTGTCCACAGCTGATGTCTTCCAAGGATCAGTGGTATCTTTTCTAGTTGAAATTGTAGCCACTAGCCACACTTACTTCATCTCCAGAAGGAAAACCTGTTGTCAGTTGGGATAAACCTCCCCCAACCTCCTTGCTTGGAATATTGACCCACGGTCACATGTGATTCTGTGTCACATGTCTCTGTCAATCAAAATGCAGTCTTTTCCTTTCCTTAATACAGTAGCCAGTCTGGGGATTAATGGCCAAAAACCTTGGAACAGACTGGACAGGGGAAGGGGTCGGGGCCAATGTGGGTGAAACAATGGACAGCCAGCTTGGAGGGTTAAGTTGGGAAAAGAGTTTAGAATGACTGTGAATATACATTTACTGAGAAAATAGCAGTGCCCTCAAAAGAAAGAGCAAACTTTGAGACAAGAACAGGTTTAAGGAGAATGTACTCTTTTCGAGTTTAGGGCACATTGAGTTTAACCTATCATTAGCACAATGTATAGAAGGTCTACCAGATATATGATGATGAGCTACTTGAATTTTCATCTAAGATTAGATAAGAATGTCTAGTTTTGGAAGATTTCTTTACTGAGATTATCAGCCCAACTGAAGCAGATGAGAACATCAAGAAAGTATAATTATGGAAGAAGCGGGCCTAAGACAAAGTCTTATATGACCTTCCCTCTTAGAATAATGATAATAAGTACAGATATAGTAGAGAATGACTGAAGTAATTTGAAGAATTGCTACAAATATAGTGTACTGAAATTTATTTAAGCAGATGATTTGATAAAAAACCTAATGTGTGAACAAGATAGAAAGTTCTGTTCTACAAGACAGTGAAATTGTGGTTTTGTGAACCCAATGAATGACATAACAAAAGAACTTTAATTAAGGATTCAGTGATGATTTGGAAGGAAATCTCTAGTTGAATGACACAGAGATACCCCTAAGTAATTCAATATTTTGATCACGGACTTTTATGTAGATTGAGGTGGCATACTATACAATTATAGGTGGCATGAATGTTGGAAGGATCCATAGTAAGAAGGCTGATAGGAACCAGAAAGATCTTAGTAGGCATAGACAGGCATATTTAATTAGATAAAATTTAATGGAGATAAATAAAAAAATCCCATACTATGTTTCAAATGATCAACTTGGAAAAATAAGATTACAGTTTAAGACCCAGAAAAAAAAAAGAGACCATCTGGTTCAATTAAGTCTTTTTTTTTTTTTTTCAGATAAAGAAAGAGAGGAACAGAATTGCGCAGGGACTTTTATAAGGTCACACAAGTAGTAAATGGCAAAACCAGGACCAGAATCCAGGTCAACTGAGTCAAATTTCAGCAACATACATTTTTGCTTTTAAGAATTAAGATGATACAATAAGGTATACTCCCAGCTTGTCTGAACCCATTTACAAATAGATACACTCACAGGCACTCATACACACACAGAAAATATGCCTCAAAATGAAGACAAGCAGGAAGAAACTAGATCATAGGGGTAAAAAGGGAAATTAGAGCAGACTTTGGCAGAGCAGGGAGTAGTCCATCACATGTGGCCTGGAAAAGAGTACAAGTGGGATCAGTTCACCTGATGAGACATGGAAGGCACAAGCTCACCAAACAGAGCTTAGCAGGGGGTGCAGATGAGACCAGCTCCTGAAACATGGTCTGGAAGGTTACTGACAGGACCATATTATAGTGAATAGTCCAGAAAGGAATGCAAGCAGGACCAGGCTAACCAGTAATGACAGATGGGACAAACCCACCTATACCAGTCCAGGAAAGGATAGGAACAGGCATGGCCAGGAAGGGTACCAGTGGTACTAGCCCACAAAGTGAAGTACAGGAGGAAAGGCAGGCAGATCTAGCACATTCACCATTGCAGGTGAGAGCGTCAATGTGAACACTCCATGCATTGGAAATCCTTGAGGTGGAACAGGCAATTCCATTTCACTTGTGCAGCATGGGGAGTGAGAGAGAGAAAGACTTTGCAAGTTGGAAATAACAAAGGCAAGAATTTGCAAAGTAGGGTCTGTTCACATGCACAGAACTGAAAGAGTAGTTCCAGAATCTGGGGAAGGGATAAAACCAACGACCAAAGACTGTTGAAGATCCAGTTTTCCTGTTCAGCCAGGAGAGAGGAGAGATCACTCCCTTTTGGCTGTTTGTCTATGCCTGAAGGAGGTGACTTGCCTTTCCTGATAACCTGAGGTTCCTGTGTTTCCAGTTATTAAGAGATTCCTGAGATCCTGTTTATCCCTGTCTCTAATTGTTATCTCCCAAAGACTTGTAAGCTCCTGGTTCCAGAGAGGTTTCCTGACTTAATGTGTGTGAGAGCCAGAACCCAGATAAAACACTGTCTTTGAAGAAGAGATTTGTAGCCATCTTGGCCTCAGCCTAAGAGGCTGAGCTCATGAAGAGTTCAAACCCTCTTTCTACTCTGATGAAATTTTACTATGTCTACAATTTAATTTGAGGACCAGTAGGTTAGGGTAGATTATATAGAATGGGGACTTTAGTTAGAGAGAGTAGATTTGAGCAACTTGAAGACTTGAATACAGTTCTGTGAGGAACCCATAGAAGTTGGGGGGAGAATATATATTTTTAGACTTAGGGACTCCTATTTTCCCTGGTGCTCCATCATTTCATTTACTTGACTATTAATAAACTACATTACTATTTGTTAAAGAAAAGTCAGATAGGGTTTTGGCCCAAGAGTTTCCTCTCAGGCCTACCTAGGCCTGTAGAGTAAGTTCCTCTGAGTATATACAAACAACATCTATGCAAACTCTTTTAGTCATCTTACTCACCTATTTCAGAAGAGACAAGGAAGTAGGTTTGGGAGACAGCCTACCTCCAGAGAAACCAGGGGAACTGACAACAGAAAGAACAGTACGTAGCTTTATTAAAAAAAAAAAAAAGCTACAAGAATCCCCATAGCGATCCAGTCAGGCAAACCAACCACCAGGTGCATCATGTCATCAACATCAACATCATCATCAACATCAACATCTAACTATTTATCTATTCCTGGCCCAAGAAAGATTTTTGCTGGGTGACCTAAACTTATAACACTATACAAAGTACTGAATGAGAGCCGAAAGACCTAAACTCCAGACTTGAGTTTCACTATGTGTCCTTTACAGGTAAAAAAAAAAAAGCCTTCTTTTTCCTGGACTCAGTTTCCTCATTTCTGTATGAGTGAACCTTACCTAGACTCTGCATTAAGTTAATCAATTAAATCAAAGAAAAAACCAAGTGTAAATAAGTAGGAAAAAAAAGTTTTCAGTAGCATGGTACCAAAGTTCAAAAAATTAAAACTCCTGTTATAGTTTGGCCCTTTAAGACTCTGCATGACTAGGGCACTTTATTTCTTCTCAGGTTGACTGGGTCAGTACCTTTTAAATTCTACACCTAGTTGCTCCTTGCCAATGTACTTTATGCTTAAAATGTTCAAAAATATATTGATTCAATGCAAACAGCACTTAATTAAAATGGAATAAAATATTAAGTAACAAGGGGAAAAAGAATTTTAATATCAATCACAAGACATGTGAGACATTGGCACAAGATCATCCATCTTGGTATATCAACATCAAAGAAGATGCTGTACTTCATGAGCAAAGTAGAATCAGAAAAGCACAATGGAAATGTTAGATGCACAAATCTAGATGTGCAAATCTCCACTCCATATGTTATAATGGATTAATTGTGTCTGACCTGTGGTAGAGCCTTCCAAACTCATTTTGAACCAATTAGCCACAGTAGGACACATTGGACCCCCACCCAACACCCAACAACAATGATAGTCTTCAAGTCAAATTATGAACAATAAATTATCTTGTATACTTCTCATATATCATAGAAGAGCCTTTACATCAGTGGTTCTCAACCTTTCTAATGCCGTGACCCCGCAATACAGTTCCTCATGTTGCGGTGACCCCAGACCAAAAAATGATTTTGGTGGCTACTTCAAAACTGTCATTTTGCTACAGTTATGATTCGGAATGTAAATACCTGTTATGCATTATGTATTCTCTTTGCTACAAATTGAGAGGTTGAGAACCTCTGCTTTATATTAATGATATAAATAAAATATCTTTCAGTTATCTGTTCCACACAGAATCAAACTGTAAGAATTATTGAAGCAAAATATGGTCTTAATTTTATTTTTTTTTCAGTGCAACAAGATTTTCTTTTAATTGTTGAGGCAATGTGCTATATATAGTAGATAATGAGGAAGACCTTAATTCAAATATTCCTTGTCATATATTACCTGTATAAATGGTTTTATTGTAAATAATACTACTACATAATAGTTTCATTTTATTTTATTTTAAAAAGAAAGGGATCAACCGGAAAAGTTCCCTGATCTCTTGAAACAAGAGGGAAAATGGAAATTCAAAGAATCCAAAAATAACCAGCTGAAAGAGAACCAGAAGTAAAACTTTCCAGTATTATTATAGCAAAATTAATAGTACAAGGAAAACGTACTACATGCATTCAGAAAGAAACAATTCAAATATCATGGAGTCAAGTTAGGATTACATAGGATCTATCAGTTACTACACTCAAGGACCAGAAATCATGGAATATGATATTCAGAAAAGGAAAGGCTCTAGGACTACAGCCAAAAATCACCTTTTCTGCAAAGAGGTGAGTAGAATCTTCCAGGATGAAATGACTTTTAAGGAAATAGAGGACTTCTAGATATCCTTAACAAAAATACCAGAGTTGAAGAAAAAAATTGAGGATAGAATTCAACACTCAAGAAAAACATAAAAAAAGATAAACAGAAAAGTCAAAACTTAAAGCATTTTATATGATGAAATTGATTACTTTTGCATGGGAAAACTATAATTAAATGTTTAATATATTTCTGATACTAGAAATATTTATGGTATTTTAAAAAACCAAGAAACTTAAGGCAATTCAGATACATAACAATTTTATCTCTATAAGGAGAGAGAGAAAGAGTATGTATAGACAAGAAGAAGGAATGAATTTGAATAATATTGGATGATACAAACATAATAATAACAAGGGACAAGAAGAAGAATAGAAAATGTGAGATAGAAGAGAGTAAATGAAGAAGTATGTAAGAGTCAACATGGAAGAGATGTGAGTTGGCAGGCAAAACATGAATCTTACTCTCATCTGAACTAGTTCAAAGTAGAAATAAGCACACTCCATTGACTTTAAAAACCTATCTTATCCAACAGAAAACTAGGAAGGTAAGCAGGTAATAAAATAAAGGGATGGATGAGAAGGAGGGTGAATTATTGGAGGTGGTGATCAGAAATAAAATGTCTATGACTAGTAAAAGGCTGGAAGTAGTAAAGGAAAAAAATAGAGGGGAAATAAAGAGAGAAATACACAGGTAGTATTCATAACTTTGAATATAAATGGGATAAACTTATCCATAAGATGGAAGAATATAGCAGAGTAAATGAAAAACCATAATCCCATAATATGGTGTCAATAAGACACATTTAAAGCAAGGAAAAAGAATAAAAGGCAAAGAGATTAAGCACATTTTATTTATTTTCAGTTAAAGTTTAAAAAAATACAATGGAGTAACAATCATGATCTCAGCTAAAGGAAAAGTAAAAATTGATCTAAAGTTAAAAGGGAGAAAGAAGGAAATTACATAGACACAAAGCAACATCAATACTAAAAATATATGCACCAAATGACAAAGTCTGCAAGTTACTAATTATATGTTATAGAAGGATATATATATATATATATATATATAATAAAACTATACTAGAAGAGGGCCTTAATCTTAACTTCTCAGAACTAGATCCAAACAAGAAATAAAAAAGAAGTTATGGTGGTAAATAAAAGTTTTGAAAAGTTTTATATGATAGAACACTTGAGAGTTAAAATTAATTTGACTTTTACTCAGAGTACAAGGCACCTTCAGAAAAATTGAACATTTAATAGGATCCAAAAACATTACAACCAGATATAGAAAAACAGAAATATTAAATGCATTATTTTCAGACACTAATGCAACACACACACACACACACTCACAAAGACAGAAGCAACAAAGAGAACAAAATATGAATTGGAAGTTAAATAAATATTTAAATATTTAAAAATAAAAACCCTAAAGAATGAGTGGGTCAAAGCACTAATAATAGAAACAACTAAAAATTACCTTAAAGTGAATGGCAATGAGAAGACATACAAAACTTATGGGATTCAAGCAAATCAGAACTTAAAGAGAAATGTATATGCCTAAAAGTTTACATCAATAAAATGGAGAAAGAGAAGATCTATATGTTGGGAATGCAACTAAAGAAACTAGCAAAAGGACAACTTTTAAAATCCCAATTGAATACCAAATTGTATACCATGGAAATCAAAGGAGAGATTAATAAAATTAAAAGTAAAAAAAATAATTGAAGTAATAAATAAGATATGGAGCTGGTTTTACAGGAAAATAGATACATTTTTGATTAATTTTTTCTTTAGAAATTAAAATAAAAATTTTCTATTATCAAAAATGTAAAGAAAAGTGAATTCACAACCAATTAACAAATTAAAGCAATTATTCATAATCATTTTGCCCAATATATGTAAATGAATATGAATATATAAAACAATAGATAAATATTTAAAGAAATGTAAATAACACATTTTAACAGAGGAGGAAATAGAGTATTTAAACAATCCCATTTCAGAAAAAAAAATTCAACCAATTATCAATGAATTCCCTAAGAATTAATCCCCAAGACCAGATGGATACATAAGTGAATTCTACCAAACATTCAAAGATCAGTTAATTCCAATACTATGTAAACTATTTAGAAAAATATATGAAGAAGGAATTGTACCTCCTTTTATGACACAATTATTGTGTTGTTATCTAAACCAGAAGGATGAAAATAAGAAAAAGAAAGCTATAACCATCCACATAATTGACCGTATAAATAATCAAACCAACAGAAATCACATGATTATCTCAATAGAGTGATAAAAAAACCTTTGACAAAATACAACACCCATTCTTGACAACACTATTAAAACTATCAGAAAGTATCATCTTCAATAGGGACAAGTTAGGAATCTTCCCAATAAGATCAGGAATGAAGCAAGGATGCCATTATCACTACTATTATTTAATATTGTACTAGAAATGCTACCTGTAGCAATTAGAGAAGGAAAAGAAATTGAAAGAATTAAAGTAGGGAATGAGGAAACTAAACTATCACTCTTTGCAGATGATATGATGGTATACTTGGAAAATCAACTAAAAATCTAGTGGAAATTATTAATTACAATAGAAATGTTGCAGGACACAAAATAAACTCACATAAAGCACCAGCATTTCTGTATATTTCCAACAAAATTCAGCAGCAGGAATTAGAAAGAGAAACCCCATTAAAATCATTCTAGACAATATAAAATACTTAGGAGTCTATCTGTCAAGGTAAACATAGGAATTATGTGAACACAACTACAAAACACTTTTCACACAAGTAAAACTAGATATAAAAAGTTAGAAAAATATTAATTGTTCATTGGTAGGATAAGCCAACATAATAAAAATATCAGTTTTAACCACATTAATCTTCTTATTCAGTGCCACACCTATCAAACTACCAAAAAACTTTTTTTCCCCAAGAAGTAGAAAAAATTATAACAAAGTACATTTGGAAGAACAAAATATCAAGAATATCAAGGGAACTAATAAAAAATGGGAAGGGTGGGAACCTAGCAGTAACAGAACTTGAACTATACTATAAAGCAGTGGTCATCAAAACAATATGGTACTGGCTAAAAGATAGAATGGTGGATCAATGTAATAGGCTAGGGTCTAATGACTTCAACAAATTAGTATATGATAAACCCAAAGATCCCAGCTTTTGGGACAAGAACTCATTATTTGACAAAAACTGCTGTGAAAACTGGAAAACAGTATGGGAAAAACCAGATCTAGATCAATATCTTACACTCTATTTATTAAGATAAATTCAAAATGGGTAAGTGTCTTAAATATAAAAAGTGAACTCAAACATAACTAGGTGAACATTGAATAAATATTACACCTGTCAGATCTGTGGGGAAGACAGGAATTTAAGGCCAAACAAGAGATAGAGAACATTACAAATATAAAATGAATGACTTTGATTATATCAAATTAAAAAGCATTTGTACAAACAAACCCAATGCAACCAAAACTAGAAGGAAAGCAAAAAAAATGGTAAAAAAAATAACAAAACTCTCTGACAAAGGTTTAATTACCCAAATATATAAGGAACGAATTCAAATTTACCAAAATATTAAGCCATTTCCCCAATAAACAAATGTTGAAGAAGCAGTTCTCACATGATGAAATCGAAACTCTCAAAAAACACACGAAAAAGTGTTCTAAATCCCTCCAGATTAGAGAAATACAAATTAAAACAACTGAAATACCACCTTATACCTAGCAGACTGGCCAATATGACAGCAAAGGAAAGTGATGAATGTTAGAGGTTATATGGCAAAATTGGGACACTAATGCATTGATGGTAGAGTTTTGAATTGGTCCAACCATTCTGTAGGGTAATTTGTAATTATGCACAAAGGGATTTAAAAGAACATTTGGCCTTTGATCCAGTTATACTTCTGCTGTGTTTGTACCAAAAAAAGATAATAGGTGAAAATACATAGAAATATTTATAGCCATGCTCCTTGTGGTGGCAAAAATTTGGAAAATGGGGGGAGTGTCTTTTGTTTGGATAATGACTGAACAATTGTAGTATCTGATGGTGATGGAATACTATTGTGCTGAAAGGAATAATGAACTGGAGGAATTCTATGTGAACTAGAACAACCTCCAGTAATTGATGCAGAATGAAAGGAGCAGAACCAGGAGAACATTATTCACAGAGACTGATATACTGTGGCACAATCTAAAGACTTCTCTACTAGCAGCAATGCAATGATCCAGGACAATTCTGAAGGACTTGTGAAACAGACTACTATCCACATCCATAGAAAGAACTGTGGAAACAGAAACGCAGAAGAAAAACATATGATCAATTTTATGGTTTGGTGGGGATATGATTAGAGTTTGGTCATTAAAATATCACTCTGTTGAAAATATGAATAACATGGAAATTGTTTTTTAACAATGATACATGTATAGTCTAGTGCAGCGATTTTCAACCTGTGGGTCGCGACCCAGGTGGGGGTCGAACGACCAAAACACAGGGGTCGCCTAAAGCCATCGGAAAATACATATTTCCGATGGCTTTAGCCGCTGAGAAATCATGCTACTTTACAGCAAGATCTCGGAAAGAATGGGGACCCTGCTGCCTGCACATTGTACTAATATTAGTTAACTATCAGCAGCCTTCCCCTATGAGGGGCGATGGATTTACCCTATTGCCTGGAGACCAGACTCAAACAGAAACCCAGAAAGAACACCAGGGCACTGGCTCCAGAGGGGTTAAGAATGAGTCCTGGAGTGGATAACTCCTAGAGCAGATAACAGAGCTGAGTAACCCCAGCAAAGTGAAGCCTCAGCTCGAGCTGGAGGGAGAAGACAAGAAGAAGGCAGCGTCTGAGGACCACCTCCCCAGTCAGGACATACCTCCTGCCCCAGCACTCAGGCTGCCTCCTGCTGGATTAATATTTTACAACATATAATTAAATATTGTTTTTGTGATTAATCACTATGTTTAAATTATGTTTGATTTGTAGCAATGAGAATACATAATGCATATCAGGTATTTACATTCCGAATCATAACTGTAGCAAAATTAAAGTTTTGAAGTAACCACCAAAATAATTTTTTGGTTTGGGGTCACTGCAACATGAGGAACTGTATTGCAGGGTCACGGCATTAGAAAGGTTGAGAACCACTGGCCTAGTGGAATTTCTTATCAACTCCACGAGGAGAGAGGGAAGCAGGATGGGAAAAATCATGAATCATGTAACTATGGAAAATTTTAAAAAGAAATTAAAAAAAGAAAGGTATAGACCTATGTTGGCAAACCTATATAGCACATGTGCAAGAGCATGCCAGAATGGCCTGCTCCCTTCTTCTTCTCCACCTGTACCTAGACTTTTCTCACATGATCTGCCCCTCTGCCAACCACCTCAATGGGAGTGCTCCCTCCCTCCTCTGTCAAGGGTAAGGTGTATGAATATGAAATCCCCTACCCCTTTGATTTTGTATATATTTTGTAAGACTCTATATACATCCATTAGGTTCTGATATCCTCTCCCCCCCATGCTTTAAACTTCTCACCTTATTCATCCTAGGCCAACAAAACTATATATCGTTGATATTTTTGCTTTGTTATGATTCTGTGTAAAATCCCTGAGACTACACCCCAGATTAAAGCACAGAACTGCTGATGTAATTTAGTGGTATCTACAGAATGTCTGGGCTGATGCACACCTGCATGCATAATGATTAATAACCCTGTATTCATCACGCTTGGGCAAGAGTCTTAGGTCAGAGAACCCATTCCAACAGGCCAGGACAAATTACTTCGTTAAATCCAATTGTATTTCTGTGTCTTTGCACCTATTGAATGTATCTTTGACTCAAATTGTGATATATAAGGAGACAGCTCTCAAGGTTCAAGGTTTTCTGGTACTAACCATAGACTGGATCCCTCTGTCAATTAAACCATTTCTTTTTGACTAGGAGATTGTTTTATTGTGTGTGTGTGTGTGTGCTTGTGTGTATGTGTGTTTAGGCTAATAAATTTCTATGCCAGGCAGATAACTCATGTTTGGCATGAGGGTTATGGTTTTGGCACTCAGTCTCTAATTTCCTTAATAAATATTGTTGCAAAAATCTTAAATAATCTTAAATAAAATTACTGCAAGGAGATTATAGCACTATATAATAAGGACCATTGCCTACAGCCAGGTGGTTTTTATTCCAGGAATATAGGATAGTATAATATTGGGAAAATTATTAGCATGGAATAAATGAAACATTTAACATGATAAAAGACATTTGTCTTAAGTTGTTGACAAGCATTATCTTTTTCCAATTTTTTTTCAATTACATGTAGAAACAAGTTTTTATAATTATATTTTATATATTATAATTCAGATTTTTTCCTTTCCTCTTCTTCTTGCCTCCCTCTCTGAGGTGGTTATTAGTCTTACATAGTTTTTAATCATAATTTCATATAATTTATTTCCATATTGCTAATGATATGAGAGAATACAAGTATCACACATACAATTGAACTCTTAGAAAGGAAACATAGTGGAAGATGGTAAAGCATTATTTTTAATGGAGCTAAGCTAGAAGCCTTCCAAACTAGATCAGGGGTGAACCATTGCTATTCAATATTGTACTAAAAATTTTTGCTATAACAATAAGAGAAGAAAAGAGAAAATGAGGTAAGTAAATAGAAACTGAGAAAACAAAGTTATCACTCTTTGACAATTATATGATTGTATTCTTAGACAATTTCAGAGAATCAATTAAAAAACTCATCAAATCAATTAGTAACTTAAATAAGTTGCAGTATGTAAACCAAACCCTCATAAATCATCAGCATTTCTCTTTACCATCAACAAAGTTAAGAAACTAGAGATAGAGTGAGAAATTACATTCAAAATAACTGAACTCATAAAATACCTACAAGTTTACTGAACAAAACAAACCCAGCAACTATATGAATGCAATTATAAAACACTTTATACACACATAAAGTCAACTTCAAAAAATTTGGGGAAAATATTAATTGTCCATTGGAGGTTTGAACAATTATCATAAAAATGGCAATTCAGTTTACCTATTCAGTGCCATACCAATCAAACCACAAAAATATTTCATAGAGCTAGAAAAAATAACAACAAAATTCATCTGAAAGCACAAAAAGAAAAAGAAAAGAAATTTAATGAAAAAAATTACTAAAGACAGGGCTCTAGCCATAGCAGACTGCATACTGTTCTTATTATAAAGTAGCAATCATTAAAACATTAAAGTGATGACTAAGAAATAGAATAGTAGATCAATGGAATAGATTAGGTATTCACTACACAGTAGTAAATTACCACAGTAGCATAGTATTCAGTAAGCTGAAAGAAATTCAAGATTTTGAGAAAAGTACATTTGACAAAAATTACTGGGAAACCTAGGGAAAAAAAAAACCAGCCTGGAAGAAATTAGGCAAATATCATCATCTCATACCATATAACAAGATAAAATAAAAATGTTTACATGATATTGAATTAACAGGTGATATAAATAAATTAGGAGGTCAGAAAATAGTTTATCAATCAGACCTATAAGTAAGAGAAGGATTTATCACTAAACAAGACATAGTGAAAAGTAAAATGAATAATTTTGATTATATTGGATATTGTTTTATGTTAATGTTTTATCTTTATTTTATTTTAATAAAAATGTCCATATAAGTTTTCCAAAGTTATATGATTCATGTTGTATCCCTACCTACTTCCCTTCCCCCTTCCAGAGTTGATAAGCAATTCAATCTGGGTTATATAGATTATGTTGATTTTTTTAATGGTACAAATAAAACTAATGAAACCAAAATTAGAAGAGAAACAAATAACTTAGAAAATAATTTTATAGCGAGTATCTTTAACACAAGCCTAATTTCTCATATCTATTGATAATGGTCAAAGAATGTGAACAGGCAATCCTCAGATATAGAAATAAAAACTTCTAGAGTCATATAAAATGTTTCAAATCATTATTGATTAAAGAAATGCAAATTAAAGCAACTGAGATGTCATCTCATGCTTATCATATTGGCTAATCTAACAAAATATATAAATGATAAATATTAGAGAGGATGGGGAAATTTGAATACGAATACACTGTGGGCAGAAATGTGATTTGAAATAACCATTCTGGAGAGCATTTTGGAACTGTGCCCCCAAAACTATAAAACTGTGTGTGCCATTTGACTCACCACACTAATATCTCTATATTACAGAGATCATAGAGAAGGGAAGAGGACTTACATGTACGAAAATATCTATAGTGGCTCTCTTTGTGGCTGCATAAAATTGGAAACTGAAGGAATTCTAAGAATGGGGAAAGACTGACCAAGATGTAGTATATTGTTGTAATGGAATATTATTGTACCATAAAAAGAAACAAACAAACAAACCATGCAAAGACTTGTGTGAACTGATGCAGAGTGAAGTGAGATGAACTAAGAGAACATTGTATACAGTAACAGAAATATTGTGTGATGATAAACTATGAAGTACTAAAGTAACAGCAATGTAAGGATCCAAGACAGCTCTAAAGTACTCAATGAAAAGTGTTATCCACAGCCATAAAAGGGACAGTCAGTATATGAATGCAGATCAGACCAGACCATGCCATTTCTTGACTTTTAATTCATGAGGTTTTTCTTACATGTGCAATATATGTCTTCTTTCAAAACATGAAGAATAGGGAAATGTGTATTGCATGACATCACTAGAATAACTTTTGTCAGATTATTTGCTTCCTGGTGCAAAGGAGGAGAGTAGAGAAAGAAAGAATTTGGATTGCAAAAGGTCAAAAATTGTTTTAAAATTTGTTTGTAAATGTAATTGATAAAAAGAACAAGTTTTTAAAAATCCAGCAACATATATGCTGTGCTATGGAAGGTGTGTGTAGGATGAATTTGGAGAAGAAAGATAGAAAGAAGTTGACTTAGGAGGTTATTGTAGGAGATCAGGAGAGAGGTGATGAATTTCTCTCTTCCATCAAGTAATTTCCCTTGCAATGGTGCTTATGAAGCCTAGGAGTAATTCTTTTATCCAATGGGAAAATTATACATTCCTAATAATACCAGTCATATTTTCATACATTCAACTATTCATTTAGTTGATCAGTCTTTCCCTCCTATTTCTTTGGCCCCCACTCTGTAGCTACCATGTTATTTTCCTTGCCCTCTAGGATCTTCTACTCTAGTTGAGGAAAGAAAACTTAGGAATATGTGAATTAAAATAAATGTAAATGCAATTCAAAACAAGAAGATAAAATTTTTTAAGGTAATACAATATTTAGTACTACATATTTTAATATTTTTGAGTTAGGCTTGAAGGAGAAAATTAGACTAGGTCTGAGTCTTGAGGGGTAAGTAGCATTTGAATAAAGGGAGAGGAAGGGGGAAAAGTTTTCTAGGTAAAGAGAACATTAGAAAAGAATGAATGTGAATATTAAGATAACAAGATATGGGAAGAATTGAATGGGCCAATAAGGATATAATCTTGAATTCAGCCTTAATTGAAATAAATGAAAAAACTAGGTATTTAGATTGGTGCTAGACAGATATAGTTCATTTTTAATGTTTTTTTAATTATTTATTATTACATAATATTTATATTGTCCCTCAAAGTTTTCTTTTAAATATATGTATATACTTACAGAGATATGTACAAATACACACATGTGTACATATATATTACTTTTTCTAGTTATATTTAAACAAAAAAATAACAATTAAAAAAAATTACTTCCAATTTTTCTCCCTTTCTTCTTTTCCTCCCTCCTTCCTATGAAGGCAAGCAACTTGATATAGGTTATACATGTATAGTCATGGAAGACATATTTCTATATTAGTCATGCTATAAAAGAAAACAGAGGTAAAAAAAACACAAGAAAAATAAAATTCAAAAAATGTATATTTCAGCCTGCATTCAGATTCTATCAGTTCTTTCTCTGGAATTTGACAACATTTTCCAATCTAAATCCTTCAGAGTTGCTTTGGATCATTGTACGACCAAGAATAGCAATTGTCATACAATATTGCTGTTACTGTGTTCACTGTTCTGGTTCTGCATCATGTTTTTTTCAGGTTTTACTGAAATTATAGTACTCATCATTTCTTAGTGTACAATTGTATTACTTTGCAATTGCATACCACAACTTGTTCAGCTATTGTCCCACCAATTTCCAATTCTCTGCCACCACAAATAAAAAGCTGCTAAAAATATTTCTGCACCTATAGGACATTTTCCTTTTCCTTATTTATTTGATCTCTTTGTTATACAAACTCAGTAGTGGCATTGCTAGGTCAAAGGTTATGTGCAATTTTATAGCTCTTTGGCATTCTTCCAAATTGCTCTCCAGAACGGGTGGTTCATTTTTTCAATTCTACCAACAGTACTTTAGTCTCTCAGTTGTCCCACATCTTCAAAATTTTTAATTTTCCTTTTCTGTCATATTTCCTTTATACACTCCTCAGTTCCACAGATTCTGTGATTACCTGTGGCCAATAGTGTTTTACATTTTGCCAATAACTAAACTATATTGAGCAGTGTTATAATATCATAATTATGGAATATAGACATAATTTATGTGCTTTTTAGGGGGCTAATTATCTCACATCTTAAGTGAGTTGAGACTTGCCATTTAGATTTTTGGTTTCTTAGTTGCCTTATATATAACTTGATAGTAACAATGATAGATTGGCATTCATATGGTACTTTCCTTCTCAAAAACTCAATACAATTTATCTCCTGCATACTGTTTCTAAGGCATTTAAAACACCTTCAAAAATTGGAATTCTTTAAACACAATCTATTTTAAATGCTGAAATGAGTCAGTGCTTCCAACTGAAGTTTACAAGACTTTTAACCTCACTTTTTTTTCTTACTCATTCCTCTTAATTAAATATGAAATTATATTTAAAGTCTTTGTCTTTAGATACTGCAAATCTAATACTAGACAAGGGAGGATTAAACAAGTGTATTTATTTCTTTTCAAGTATTCTTTATCATGGTATATTTTCTATAAATAAAAGTTGCTCAGAAAAGCATGACTGACTGAATTCAAAGGAATTCGGAATTATGCTGTCTCAGTTGTAAATCATCAATCTTAGTCCATCATCAAATATTTAATGAGTATATAGCTCTGATAGACTCTCTTGGGGATAGAGAAAAAGAATAAAATATAGTCTCTGCCTGCAAAGAATCCACTATTTTGAAGAAAAAAATAAAGCCAATATATATGAAACACTGAAGATAATGAGTCAATATTGTGTGTACCTGTGTGGTCTAAGCAATTGGAATCCAGCTTAGGAAAAAATAAATATAGAGCTTGAATGACCAAGAAAATATTCACAGCTATTGAAAATGAACTGAGCAAAATGTGAATAAGAAGAAAAGGAAAAAATAACATTACAAGTTAGAGGATCAGTAGGAGCAATGACAGTTGAGTTGCAACTATTCAGAAAATCTTGCTAGATATAGTGAACTAGATGAATGAACAAAAGAATGAAAAATCATTTTAAACATTTACTAGATATCACATTCTCTGAGACATATATCAAACAACAAAACCTATTAGTTCTCAAGGATTTCAGACTCTTTTTGTGGGGGAGACAATATATAATAACATCAATTAAAGCAGATAGATAGATAGATAGATAGATAGATAGATAGATAGATAGATAGATAGATAGATAGCATTTATATAGTGTTTTAAGGTTTGGAAAACACATTAACATTTTTATCTCTTTTTATCTTTATAATAACTTTGGGAGGTAGGAGCTATCATTAACCCCATTTTACAGATAAAAATCTGAGATAAAGGCAGTTTATGTGACTTGGCCAAAGTGAATTAGCTAAATAGTATCTATGGAAGGATTTGAGCTTAGGTTTGTTTGATTCAATGTCTAACATGCTATCCATTGTACAACTCAGCTGTCAACATATCTTTCTCTAAATCCATAGAGTTTAGCAATTAACAATTGTATGTTTTTCACATATTGTTTTTCCATTTTTCCTTATTTGATGTGACCAAGAAATGTCATTCTATAGTGCTAACGACACTGCATTGTGAGTAAGGAGACGGGTTCTAGTTCTGCTAATACTATTAATCAGGCCTCAATTTCTTCACCTGTAAAATGAAAAAGTTGGATTATATATGCTCTAATTTCCCCTTTTGCTCTAATATTCATGATTTGCAACACTGAAAATAATATCTAAACAAGCAAAAATACTTCATTTTTACAAATGACATGAAATATTTCTCTGTCCTACCATAAAAGAGTGACAGCTACACTAATTCTCATATTAATGTTTCAGTTCTCAACCATTGATAATATCTGGAAAGTATCAGCAAATTAGTCTGATGAGCAAATAGGCATCAAAATGAAAATGAAGAGGTTGAATCTTGTATCTTATGCAATGAAATTCTTGAAAGAATAATTAAATAAATTAATGAATGACTTATTATTTGAATTAAGGTAGTTGCCATTAAAAGCAACAGATCCTGAACAGAGTGTTCTGCTAATGATCCAAATCAATACTTTTTGGACAAATTGAGTGTTCAATTTCTTACTGACAGAAAAGTCTAAATAGTACATTATGCTCATATGCAACCTATATTATATTACCTGCCATTTTGGTGAGTGGTGAGGATTGGGAGGAAGGGATAGAAATTTGTTTGTAAAATATCATATAATCTAGAAAAAATTTTTGAAAAGAAATCATATAGAACTTAAAATAAATTCAATTTTACTTTCAAAAGTGCAATATGCCAGTCATGAATGAAATTGTAAAGGCCTGAATAAACAATTATAAGATTTTTGCTTCAGTAAATAAGATAGTAATAGTTTCTCTGCTAATTTTTTTTTAAATTTTAAACATTATTTTATTTGGTCATTTCCAAACATTATTCACTGGAAACAAGGATCATTTTCTTTTCCTCCCTGCCCCCCCCCACCTTTCCCTCTCCCATAGCTGACGCATGATTCCACTGGTTATCACATGTGTTCTTGACTCGAACCCATTTCCCTGTTGTTGGTATTTGCTTTAGAGTGTTCATTTAGAGTCTCTCTTCAGTCATATCCCCTTAACCCCTGTAGTCAAGCAGTTGCTTTTCATTGGTGTTTTTACTCCCACAGTTTATCTTCTGCTTGTGGATAGTGTTTTTTAGATCCCTACAGATTGTTCAGGGACATTGCATTGCCACTAATGGAGAAGTCCATCACCTTCGATTGTACCACAATGTTATCAGTCTCTGTGTACAATGTTTTCCTGGTTCTGCTCCTTTCGCTCTGCATCATTTCCTTGAGGTTGTTCCAGTCTCCATGGAATTCCTCCACTTTATTATTCCTTTTAGCACAATAATATTCCATCACCAACATATACCACAATTTGTTCAGCCATTCCTCAATTGATGGGCATCCCCTTTTTTTCCAATTTTTGACCACCACAAAGAGTGCAGCTATGAATGTTCTTGTAAAAGTCCTTTTCCTTATTATCTCTTTGGGGTACAAACCCAGCAGTGCTATAGCTGGATCAAAGGGCAGACAGTCTTTTATCGCCCTTTGGGCATAGTTCCAAATTGCCCTCCAGAATGGCTGGATCAATTCACAACTCCACCAGCAATGAATTAGTGTCCCCACTTTGCCACATCCCCTTCAGCATTCATTACTTTCCATAGCTGTCCTGTTAGCCAATCTGCTAGCTGTGAGGTGATACCTCAGAGTTGTTTTGATTTGTATCTCTCTGATTATAAGAGATGTAGAGCACTTTTTCATGTGCTTATTAATAGTTTTGATTTCTTTGGCTGAGAACTGATTTTTCATGTCCCTTGCCAATTTATCAATTGGAGAATGGCTTGATTTTTTTGTACAATTTATTTAGTTCTTTGTAAATTTGAGTAATTAAACCTTTGTCAGAGGTTTTTATGAAGATTGTTTCCCAATTTGTTGCTACCCTTCTGATTTTGGTTACATTGGTTTTGTTTGTACAAAACCTTTTTAATTTGATATATTCCAGATTATTTATTTTGCATTTTGTAACTCTTTCTAAGTCTTGCTTGGTTTTGAAGTCCTTCCCTACTCAAAGGTCTGAGATGTATGCTATTCTGTGTTCACCTAATTTTCTTATAGTTTCCTTCTTTATGTTCAAGTCCTTCACCAATTTTGAATTTATCTTGGTGTAGGGTGTGAGGTGTTGATCTAAACCTAATCTTTCCCACACTGTCCTCCAATTTTCCCAGTAGTTTTTTAGGAAATAGTGGATTTTTGATCCAAAAGCTGGGATCTTTGGGTTTGTCATATACTGTCTTGCTGAGGTTGCTTGCCTCCAGTCTATTCCACTGATCCTCCTTTCTGTCTCTTAGCCAGTACCAAATTGTTTTGATGACTGCTGATTTATAATATAGTCTGAGATCTGGGACTGCAAGGCCCCCTTCCTTTTTATTTTTTTTTTCATTATTTCCCTGGATATCCTTGATCTTTTCTTATTCCAAATGAACTTTGTTATGTTTTTTTTCTAAATCAGTAAAAATATTTTTGGAAGTTCCATGGGTATGGCACTAAATAGATAGATGAGTTTGGGTAGGATGGTCATTTTCATTATATTGGCTCGTCCTACCCACGAGCAGTTAATGTTCTTCCAATTGTTCAAGTCTAGTTTCAGTTGTGTGGAAAGTGTTTTGTAGTTGTGTTCATATAGTTCCTGTGTTTGTCTTGGGAGATAGATTCCTAAGTATTTTATTTTGTCTAAGGTAATTTTGAATGGGATTGCTCTTTCTAGTTCTTGCTGCTGAGCTGTGTTGGAATTATATAGAAATGCTGATGACTTATGTGGGCTTATTTTGTATCCTGCAACTTTGCTAAAGTTTTTGATTATTTCCGCTAGCTTTTTGGTTGAATCTCTAGGATTCTTTAAGTAGACCATCATGTCATCTGCAAAGAGCAATAATTTGGTCTCCTCCTTGCCTATTTTAATGCCTTCAATTTCTTTTTCTTCTCTAATTGCTACCTCTAGTGTTTCTAATACAATGTCAAATAATAGAGGTGATAATGGGCATCCTTGTTTCACTCCTGATCTTAATGGGAATAGATTTAGTTTATCCCCATTGCAAATGATATTAGTTGATGGTTTTAGATATATACTGTTTATTACTTTTAGGAATGACCCTTCTATTCCTATGCTTTCTAGTGTTTTTAGTAGGAATGGGTGTTGTATTTTATCAAAGGCTTTTTTCTGCTTCTATTGAAATAATCATGTGCTTCTTGTTGGTTTGCTTGTTGATGTGGTCAATTATGTGGATGGTTTTCCTAAAATTGAACCATCCCTGCATCCCTGGTATAAATCCTACTTGATCATGGTGGATGACCCTTCTGATCACTTGCTGGAGTCTTTTTGCTAGTATCCTTTTTAAGATTTTTGCATCTATATTCATTAGGGAGATTGGTCTATAATTTTCTTTCTCTGTTTTTGGCCTGCCTGGCTTTGGAATTAGTACCATGTTTGTGTCATAAAAGGAGTTTGGTAGAACTCCCTCTTTGCTTATTATGTCAAATAGTTTGTATAGTATTGGAGTTAGCTGTTCTTTTAATGTTTGATAGAATTCACTGGTGAATCTATCACGCCCTGGGGATTTTTTTAGGAAGTTCTTTGATGGCCTGTTGGATTTCTTTTTCTGATATGGGATTATTTAAGAAATCTATTTCTTCTTCTGTTAGTCTAGGCAATTTATATTTTTGTAAATATTCATCCATATCACCTAGGTTGGTATGTTTATTGCCATATAGTTGGAAAAAGTAGTTTTTAATGATTGCCTTAATTTCCTCTTCATTGGAGGTGAGATCCCCCTTTTCATCCTTGATGCTGTTTGCTAATTATTTTTTAAAGAAATAGCAGGAAAATATTCATTGATATGTATTTCTTCCTATAAGTGTTAAGGGTAAAATAGGGTTGTTGACTGAATATATTTTCCAGTGGTCACCAGAGATTAAAATTCAATCCCAATAAAATACTCAACTCAGTTTGATATTTTTATGGTGGTTTAATTACAATAGAAAGAAGAAATTAAGAAGGAGACAAAGGAAAGTATATAAGATAGCTCTGGCAAGCCAGATAGGAGTTGGAGGTCAAGGAAAGGAGGAAAGGAGGAATCAGTCACCTCACGAAGGTCTCTCAGGGAAGATACCTCACCTAACCCATGCTACAGAGCTTCTCCCAGTCACTTCACTGGCAAGCCGCACACACCAAACCGCCGCCAGGAGTTCCCAACCTTCTAGCGATAATGAGCACAAAAGCCAGCCCCAGGAAGTGATGCGAAATATATAGACCATTCTTTACATCACTTCCTGCATCTTATATGTACCAACGGTAGCTTAAGCTTAGCTTAGGTGGTCTGTCAGTTGTTCCTTATTTGTCACTTGCTAGCACATGTCAGTCATAGGCCATCCTCCTCAACATTTAATCCTTAAGTAGGGGTGTATATATTCCTGGTTGCTAAACTTCTAAGACTAAGCAGGTGGAGAAAATCTAAAACATAAGTATCCCCTCTCTACTCCCACCTCTTTCACACACAGAGTTCATATTTGGAGGAACTTTAACATAGTAGCTTGGGTGTTGATATTGGAATGAGGAATATTTTAATTCAAAACTGTCCCAAGATGCTCATAAAACTGTAATAAGATAAATAGGATACAAACATTTTTTTTCCTATTTTGACCAATTTTCTTTGCATTATAGGTGCATCATTGTCATCTGTGCAGAAGCTTTTAATTTCAAATTTCCTCTTCTACTGTTAAAATAGGATTATTCCTTCTATTTCATTTTAATCTTTTTTTAAGGAGGCCCTGTTCCCACTGGCTATCTTCTTCCCACTCCTGATCTCTGCT
The DNA here is from genome assembly GCF_027887165.1 of Monodelphis domestica. NCBI lineage: Eukaryota > Metazoa > Chordata > Mammalia > Didelphimorphia > Didelphidae > Monodelphis > Monodelphis domestica. Next base: position 115,854,695 of record NC_077230.1, on the reverse strand, counting down.
TTTCATTTAATATTACCCTTTCCTCTCCTCCCCTTCAGCTAGTATTGTTCTTTAATTTCTAAATTTCTTTTTGTCTGAGTCCCTTTACAAAAAAGCATTTTCTCTTTCTCTTTATTCTTCTCTTTCTACTTACTCTAGACTCTTCTTCTTTGATTCATAAATCCTAGTTATTGGATCTCTTTTTTTTTCTGTTTTCTTGATGTTATCAGTGATGTCAAGTTATTCATTCTACATTCTCCCATCTAGGTATGTTCTGCCACTGCTTTGAAGTGAATGATTGAATTCAATATAATTTCATTTTCCATTGCATAATATTTTCAATACAATACCAAATAATGATGATGATGTTGACGATGGAAAACATTGTTATAGGACTTAATATGTGCCAGATACTATGATCAGTGTTTCACATTTTTTATTTCATTTCATCCTTATAACAAATCTAGGAGATAAGTACTATCATTTCCCTCATCTTACATATGAGGAAATTGAAACAAACTAGGCTAACATGACTAGGAAATGCCTATGACCACATTTATAATCATCTTGCTGACAGACTTCTGGTCAAGATGGCGGCTTAGAGAAAGCTAAAGTTCAGATACCTGGAAACCCTTCCTTACCAGTCTCAAACTGTATCCTCCTAGGGCACCGAAATTCAAAACGAACAATAGGATAGACCCCGAGAACCCTCCTCCTGGACCTGGATCAAAAGGTACGGACCCCCAAAAGCCAGAACCTGAAATCACTTCTATCTAAGGGGTAGGCAGAAGGAAGGTCCCATGACCCATCCCCCCCATCCCAGAGCACTGAGTCCGAGGCAGCAGCGGGAATCTCAAAGCCCGCAAAAGGACCTCAGGGATGGCTTTTCTGAAGGCTGCATCCTGAAAACAACCTGACCCAGTCACGGGGGCACCCAACACAGACAGCAGGGAAACAGAGAGAGACGGGGGGAGGGGAGGCTGTAGCCCCCTGGCTGGATCTTTCCATCTGAGTCTCAGGGAAGGTCCCTGTGTCAGGGCATACTCAGTCCAACCCAGTTGAAGTTAATCAGATCAGGAGCTCTCAGAGCTCCAGGAAGCCACGGTCCCTCCCCCCTCAGAGTGCAGGCTCTTCTGGCCCGCTTCTGGCCGGAAAAGGCACTGAGATACCTTGGGAACAGTGCCAAGCCAGGCTCAGAGCATAGAAGTAAGGCAACGAAGAAGCATCAGGAGGGAACTAAGAGCAGTAACACCCCAATCCCCACGATTCCCCGGGAAGATAGAACAACAGCTGCATAGAACGGACAATTTGCCTAGGGCTAAAGCCTCTGAACACCAGACAGAGATAAGAAGAGCTAGTCCTCCCCACTCAGATAGAGATGGCAAACAGCACAGAAAAGTCTCAAAACGCCAAGAAAAACAAGAAGAAGGGGGCAACTTTGGACACATTTTATGGAGCAAAAATACAAAATACAGAGGAGATAGAAGAAGAAACACGAGAAAATGCTCTGAAACCTTCCAAAGGAAATGGAAACTCGCCACAAATTCATGAAGAATTTGAATCAGAAATGATCAAAAAGATGGAAACCTTCTGGAAGGAAAAGTGGGTAATAATGCAAAAGAAATTAATTCATCTACAAAACCTGTTTGACCAAACTGAAAAGGAAAACCAGGCTTTAAAGGTCAGAATCAGGTAACTGGAAGACAACAAGTATGTAAAAGAGCAAGAATTAATAAAGCAAAGCCAAAAGACCACGAAATTAGAAGAGAACATAAAATATCTCACTGACAAGGTCATAGACTTGGAAAATAGAGGGAGAAGAGACAATTTAAGAATAATTGGACTACAAGAGAATCCAGAAATAAACAGCAAACTCGACATCGTAATACAAGATATAATCGAAGAAAATTGCCCAGAGATCCTAGAACAAGAGGGCAGTACAGGCACTGAAAGAGTTCACAGAACACCCTCTACACTAAATCCCCAAAAGACAACTCCCAGGAATGTAATTGCCAAATTCCAAAGCTTTCAAACAAAAAAAAAATCTTACAAGAATCCAGAAGAAGACAATTTAGATATAAAGGAATGCCAATCAGGGTCACACAAGACCTTGCAAGTTCCACTCTGAATGACCATAAGGCATGGGACATGATATTCAGAAAGGCAAGAGAGCTGGGTCTTCAACCAAGAATCAGCTATCCATCAAAACTGACTATATACTTCTAAGGGAAAGTATGGGCATTCAACAAAATAGAAGATTTCCAAGTTTTTGCAAAGAAAAGACGAGAGCTCTGTAGAAAGTTCTATATTGAAAAACAAAGAGCATGGAATACCTGAAAAGGTAAATATGAAGGAATGGGAAAAGGAGAAAAATGTTATCTTTTTCTTTTACTCAAACTCTCTTCTATAAGGACTACATTTATATCAATCTATGTATATTAACATGTGGGGAAAATGTAATGTGTAAATGGGGGAAAAGAAAGACCAAAGAGAATAATCTTTCTCACACAAAGATTCACACGGGAAGGGGAGGGGAAGAAAACTCCTATAAGAAGGAGAGGAAGAGAGTTTTTACTTAAACCTTACTCTCAGGGAAATCAACTCTGAGAGGGAAAAACATCCAGATCCATTGGGATCTTGAATTCTATCTTACCCAACAAGGGAAGGAAGAAGGGAAAACCAAGGGGGGTGGAGGGGACACAAAAAAGGGAGGGAAGAAGAAAGGGGAAGGGGAGGGAATAAAAATGGAGGGGCTAGAAAGGAAAACATATCAAGGGAGGGGACAAGGGGGACTGATTTAAAGTAAATCACTGAACTAAAAGGTAGAGCTGAAGAAGAAAGGTTAGAATTAGGGAAGGATATCAAATGCCAGGGAGTCCACAAGTGACAATCATAACTTTGAACGTGAATGGGATGAACTCACCCATAAAACATAGACGAATAGCAGAATGGTTTAGAATGCAAAACCCTACCATATGTTGTCTTCAAGAAACACACATGAGGAGGGTAGACACCCACAAGGTCAGAATTAAAGGATGGAGTAAGACCTTCTGGACCTCAGCTGACAGAAAGAAGGCAGGAGTTGAAATCATGACATCTGATAAAGCCAAAGCAAAAATAGACCTGATTAAAAGGGATAGGGAAGGTAATTATATTTTGTTAAAAGGGACTTTAGATCATGAGGAAATATAACTAATCAACATGTATGCACCAAATAAAATAGCACCCAAATTTCTAATGGAGAAGCCAGGAGAATTGAAGGAAGAAATAGACAGTAAAACCATATTAGTGCGAGACTTGAACCAACCATTATCAAATTTAGATAAATAAAATCAAAAATAAATAAGAAAGAGGTAAAAGAAGTGAATGAAATCTTAGAAAAATTAGAATTAATAGACATATAGAGAAAAATAAATAGGGACAAAAAGGAATACACCTTCTTCTCAGCACCACATGGCACATTCACAAAAATTGACCATACACTAGGTCACAGAAACATGGCATACAAATGTAGAAAAGCAGAAATAATAAATGCAGCCTTTTCAGATCACAAGGCAATAAAAATAATGATCAGTAATGGTACGTGGAAAAACAAATAAAAAATTAATTGGAAATTAAACAATATGATACTCCAAAATCGTTTAGTTAGAGAAGAAATCATAGAAACAATTAATAATTTCATCAAGGAAAATAACAAACCTTTTCAAACCTTATCAAACCTTTTGGGATGCAGCCAAAGCAGTAATCAGAGGTAAATTCATATCCCTGAGTGCATATATTAACAAACTAGGGAGAGCAGAGTTCAATGAATTGGAAATGCAAATAAAAAAGCCCGAAAGCCATCAAATTAAAAACCCCCAGAATAAAACCAAACTAGAAATCCTAAAAATTGAGGGAGAAATTAATAAAATCGAAAGTGATAGAACTATTGATTTAATAAATAAGACAAGAAGCTGGTACTTTGAAAAAACAAACAAAATAGACAAAGTACTGGTCAAGCTAATAAATTCATCTTGCTGATTATTTCATTATCATAATGTGCTTCCATCTTATACTTTCATTGTGAAATTTTTGACTCAGGGGTAATACTTTATATTTATTCCTATGCAATTTCATCATATTAGATTTTGTTCAATGTTCAAATCTAGCAAGATATTTTGGGATCCCAATTCTGTCATCCAATGTGTGTGCTTCCCTCCCACACCAGCTCTGTGCCTTCTAAGAGTGCTATCTGTTACAAAGAAACTAAAAAAATATTTAAAAGCATTATATCTTATATAAATCTCTTGTGTATTCTAGTATATTGTATATACTTACTTTTAAGAAGACATCATCATAAATACCTCCTCTTTAGATAAGTCATCTAACAACTGCTACATTTGAAACATAAAACTGTTTATCTACCCTTTATTTATGTATGTTTTAGACAAGAATTGCATAAAGTACTTTATCAAATGTTTTCCTAAATTCTCCACAATCTCCCTGATTTATTAGTGTAATAACTGATCAAGAAAGGAAATTAGATAAATAGAGTAACATTTAATCATGTTTTCTAGATGCTTAGTAACAATTTTAAAAATATATATCCTAATATTCTAAAATATATTTTATTATCTTTTGCAATTTTTACATTAACATAATTTCTTCCAGTATTTATTTTTTCTCCAAGATATCAATTCCTTACAATAAAGAAGAAAAAAGGAGAAAGAAATCTATGAAATAATGGAGGAAGTAAATTAATGTACTGACTCTAATAGAGACTAATTCTGTGATTAGACAAGTAATATAATTTTGCAGTGTTCTTAACAGCTCCTAGACATTAAGTTGCATGGGTAGAGGAGTTTCCTTACCCCAACTCCCAATTCCAGTGAAGTCAGTAGTATACTGCTTTTCTTTATCAAGTTATCTTGGCATTGATTATCTCACCAATGAATATAACACAATTAAAATTCATATTTTATGATGCTTGGAATATCTAAATTGACATATGACCACTCTTTAATGGGTTAAAGTCATCATTCAGTGCTTAGTAGAGATGATCCTCTGAGGCAGAGCCCTGCATATGAAAATGTCTTTATTATTGTGTATTTAACATAGCCTCAGGAATTGTTCCCAATCACTATATTTCCTTTCATTAAAGGACATATTAATTTACCTAGTATATTTGGTTTTGCAGGCCCATCAACTAAGTATATCAGAGAGAAAAAAAATGAAAACATAAGATATTATTTGAATACATTTGGATCTGAATTTGTGGATAGGGATGTTTTCAAAACAGCCAGATTGTTTTTAGTATAACAGACAAAGAAGAAATCTGCTCTGTGCTGTAATCCACATCTTTTTTTTCCCTCTCTGGAAATTGCAATAAAAGATATGGGGATTTGTGCTGCATATTTAAATATAATGTGAACATAGAGCAAGCAGTAGTAATACCATAACTTTGCATTTATAGAGTATTTTTGTATTTCTAAGCATTCAAAACCATGGGTGAATACAGATGTTACTAAATAGGTATGTGAGCACCAATGGACAAATATAATAAATGGAACTAATTATTTATCCCCATTTATAAAGGTCTAATAACATGATAAAAGAAAAAAGAAAATTTCTGTTTATTTTTTTGCTAAGTTTTTTTTTGTGTGTTTACATTTCTCTATTATTCAGTACTATTTGACTGAATACTTATCATTTTTTTTTCCTGATAGGGTAAAGTAGAAAATGAATCCATTCTTCTCTTCCACACTTTACAGGATAATTTGAAATTAATTATTCTTCCAGAGAGTTCAATTCTAAAAAGGATATTTCAAATAGAAGGTAATAAGAATTCCTTCCAAATTCTTCAGACTTGGGAATCACAGTTGAGTTTTCTTGAAACAAGAGAACCAAGAGAAGGAATTTCCTTTGAAGAGAAAAGAAAAGAATATGTGGAATAGATGATGCTACAATGCCAGTAGCATTCAGACTCAAGAAACTTCAAGAAAATGTAATGAAGCCTTTCCTTATGTACTTTCATAAGGAGGATGTGGGACGAAGTAATTCATAGAGGTACTGTATATTGCTAAAACTTAACTGAGATTTGCAAAATAATTACAAGAGTTAGCAATTGTTGAAAGATTTTATAGGCCCATTTCTTTGGAATATTAAGGAAAAGCTATATGGAATGTTAACATTTAAGAGAGCCTGGATTTCATACCAGAGACAACAAAGCTAGACTATTGGTTTAACAACTGCTCTTAAAACAAAGTATAAATCCTAATAAATGAAGTGCTAGGTTTCTAAGTGGGAAATTAATAGATACGTTATGGACTCTTAAGAGTAAGGAAAAAGGGAGAGAGGAGATTAGAATGAAAGATGTGAAAAGAAAACCTTGAATATCTTTTTTTTTCTAGCAAAGACAAGAAGAACATCTGTTAGTCTTAAAGAGACTCTTCCCAATTCCTGATGAATCATTTCACCAAATTCTTAATATTTTAATAGATAAATGAATGAGATCCATAACATATCATACAGAATGAGGCATGTAGTATTTTACAATAAAATTCAATCATATTCAATTGAAACTGGCTGGTTTCATAGGCATATGGATGCTAATTAATTAGAAATATATTAGCCAGTACCAGATTGTATTCATGACTAGAGTTTTGAAATACAGTTTGAGATCTGGTGCTGCTAGGTCACTGTCTTTTTTTTTTCATTGATTCACTTCATATTCTTGATCTTTTGTTCCTCCAAGATTAATTTTGCATTTTTTCTACCTCTATAAAGTAAGTTTTAGTTAATTCAATTGGTATGACTCTGAATAAGCAGATTGATTTAGAAAGGGTTATTATTTTTATCATATTGGCTCAGCTTACTCATGACCAATTAATATTTTCCAGTAGCTTACATATGACTTTATTTTTATGAAGTATCTTGTAATTGCATTCACATAATTACTGGTTTTGTCTTGGAAGGTAAATATCCAAGTTTTTATACCGTCTACAGTTAATTTAAATGGAGTTTCTATTACTATCTCTTCTTGCTGGATTTTGTTGGTAAAATGAAATGTTGATGATTTATGTCTGTTTACTTTATATCCTTCAACCTTAGTAAAAATTTTAATTATTTCAACTATTTTTAGTTGAATCTTGTAAACCTTGAAATTTCTTAGACTTGTGAATGTTGGAAATTTCACCATTGGAAAGTTCCATACTTGGAAAAAATTTCCTACTGATAGTAAGAACTCTATTGGAATTTGAACCCCCTTGGCATGGGAGGATCCTTCTCCTCCCTACTTGGGACTGCTTTAGGACAGAAACCTTTTGCTGAACAATGGAAAGGGCTTTGACCTATGCTTAAGCATAGAACAGGAAGTTCTTTGAGTCATGATTGATTTTAGAATTAATACAATAGAGATACTTGGAATTACAGAACCAGGTCTTGGAAAATACAATCTCCACCCTACTCAGAGTAAAAGGATTTAGGAAGGGCTGCAGCAAAGGATCAAGATTTAATTATTTGAGAATATGACCTTCAACAGACATGTGCAAAGCCACAGACCTCTGGGTGGTCCTGGGTTAAGCTAGAGCCACCATTGGCACAGGGAAGACATGGACAGTGATTGGTAGATGTGAGAACTGAGGGGAGGGAACTTAGATGGTTTGAAAAAAGATAGAGGGGTCTGAGGACTGGGGGGGGAGTTTGAGGAACTTTTGCTCTGAGGAGGTTGCTCTGAGAGGAGGGCTTGCTCTGAAGGAGGCTGGGGGTGGAGGCACCTGAGACTGTTTCTCCATTTTGGTTATGTGAGTGATAGGGACTGATCTCTTTTCTTTGCCTCAGCTATCTAAGGGCTTGGGCCTTTTGGCCCAGCCTAAACAGAGGGGGTATTTAAGCCCTATTCCCTTCTCTCCACTTTCTCTCTCTCTCTCTCTCTCTCTCTCTCTCTCTCTCTCTCTCTCTCTCTCTAATACCTTTCTTCCTCCTGTTTGTAATTAAAAACTCCATAGAAGGTTGACTGCTGACTTGAGTTTTCATTTAGGAATTACATAGCTGAATTCCTTGGCAACCTTACATTAATATATATCAGTCTTTTAAAGTGATTTCCTTGTCACAATCTTTAGGACTTTCTAAGCATATTATCTGCAAAGAGTGATAGTTTTATTTTGTTTTTGTCTACTCTGATTCCTTTAATTCCTTTTTCTTCTCTTTTTATTATAGCTAGCATTTCTAGAATAATAAGTAAAAGATAAATACTGAGAAGCAATTTTATAAGCACAAAATGATGCTTATTATAGGGCCTGTAAATCATAGATGTCAAAGTTAGTGATGCCCAGTATTTTCTAAGACCCAGAAATGAGAAAATGGCTGGTTTACATATATTATGCAAGAAAGTCAGTTTACCAAAAAAACCTCCCAAAGTGGGGAAGTGATCAGTTGAATATTTCCTTAGGGGAAACCTGATCATAATAATTAACCCTCGTGATGACTTGCTGGTGTCTTTTTGCTTGTATTCTATTTAAGATGTTTTCATCTATGTTAATCAAGGAGATTGGAGATTGGCCTATAGTTTTCTTTCTCTGTTTTTGACCTCCCTGGCTTTGGAATCAGTACCATGTTTGCGTTATAAAAGGAATTTGGTAGAACTCCCTCTTTACTTATTATGTCAAATATTTTGTATGATATTAGGATTAGTTGTTCTTTGAATGTTTGATAGAATTCTCTTATCAATTCATCAGGCCCTGGTGTTTTTTTCTTAGAGAGTTCTTTCATGGCTCATTCAATTTCTTTTTCTGATATGGGATTATTTAAGAATTCTATTTCTTGGGGGCAGCTGGGTAGCTCAGTGGATTAAGAGTCAGCCCTAGAGACGGGAGGTCCTAGGTTCAAATCTGACCTCAGCCACTTCCTAGCTGTGTGACCCTGGGCAAGTCACTTGACCCCCATTGCCTAGCCCTTACCACTCTTCTGCCTTGGAGCCAATACACAGTATTGACTCCAAGACGGAAGGTAAGGGTTTAAAAAAAAAAAAGAATTCTATTTCTTTTTCTGTTAATCTAGGTAATATACCTAGATGACCATATTTGTTGCCATATATGTGGGCAAAATAATTTTTAATGATTGCCTTAATTTCCTCTTCATTGGAGGTGAGGTCTCCTTTTCATATATGATACTGTTAATTTTGTTTTCTTCTTTCCTTTTTTTATTACATTGAACAGTACTTTGTCTATTTTGTTTGTTTTTTTTCAAAACACGAGCTTCTAGTCTTATTTATTATTTCAATAGTTCTTTCACTTACAATTTTATTAATGTCTCCCTTAATTTTTAGGATTTCTAATTTATTTCCTTAATTTCTTTGCTTTCAAATTTTTTTATTTGCATGTCCAATTCATTGAACTCTGTCTTCCCTAATTTGTTAATATATGAACTCAAGGACATATATTTTCTCCTGAGTACTGCTTTGGCTGCATCCCATAGAGTTTGAAAGGATGTCTCCTCATTTTCATTTTCTTCAGTGAAGTTATAATTGTTTCTATGATTTGTTCTCTAACTAACCAATTTAGGAGTATCATACTATTTAATTTCCAATTAATTTTTTATTTGGCTCTCCATGTATACTTACTGATCATTATTTTTATTGCCTTATGATCTGAAAATGCTGCATTTAATTATTTCTGCTTTTCTTCTTTTTTTTGCCATTTTTTATGCCTTAGTACATGGCCAATCTGTGTGAATGTACCTTGTGCTGCTGAAAAGAAGGTGTATTCCTTTTTGTCCCTGTTTATTTTTCTCCATATTTCTATTAACTCTAATTTTTCTAAGATTTCATTCACATCTCTTACCTCTTTATTATTTTTTGGTTTGTTTTATCTAGTTCTGATAGAGGAAGGTTCAGGTCTCCCATTAGTATGGTTTTACTATCTATTTCCTCCTTAAGTTCCAATAGTTTCTCTTTTAAAAATTTGGGGCTATACCATTTGGTGCATAGATGTTGATTACTAATATTTCCTCATTGTCTATACTGACTTTTATCAGAATGTAGTTACCTTCCTTATCCCTTTTAATTAGATTTGTTTTTAATTTGGCTTTCTCAGATATCATGATTACAACTGCTGCCTTCCTTCTATCACTTCAGGCCCAATAGGTTTTGCTCCAACCTTTACTTCTAACCCTGTGAGTGTCACACACCCCCACCCCCCTTTAAGTGTGTTTCTTGTAGACAACATGTGGTAGGATTTTGGTTTCTAATCCATTCTCCTATTTTTTTTCATTTTATGGGTCAGTTCATCACATTCACATTCAGAGTTCATTGACACATTTTTATTCCCCAGCATTTTGATATCCTCTCCTAGTCCTGTCCTTTCTTCTTTTGCTATATCCTTTTAAACCAGTGGTTTGCTTTTAATCTGTCCCCCTAATCCCCACTCTTAATATGCTTCCCTTTGTACCCCTTCCATTTTTGTTCCTTCTTATTTTTTAGGGTCTATTAAGTTCTCTCCCTCTCTCTTTCCATCCCTTTTTGTACTCCTTTCCTCCTACCCTCCTTGGTTTTCCCTTCTCACTTTCCCTGTAGAGTAAGATAGAATTCAAGACCCCAATGGATCTTGATGCTCTGCCCTCTCAGAATAGATTTCACTGAGAGTAAGGTTTAAGTATTACCTATTAGCACTCTCTTCCTCTCCTTCTTATAAGATTATTCTTCCCTTCCCCTTCCTATGTGTATCATCGTGTGGTAAGGATTATCCTACTTATTTTATTTCTTCAAGTGTCTCTTGGTGCCATCTTCAATTCCTCCTCCCTTTTTCAGTTTTTTTTTTTTTGCATATCGTCTTATAGCACTTATTACCCCAATCTCTGCTGTGAATGATTCCTCTAATTCCTATAATAGTGAATATAATTTTTGAGAGTTACAAATGACATTTCCCCTTATATTAATATAAATAATTTGATTATATTGGAACCCTTAAAGAAGAAAGTTTGCATAAAATACATTTTCCCCCCTTTCCCTCCCTTTATTATTAACCTTTTCATTTTCTATTGATCTTTGTGTTTGGATATAAAACTTTCCACTTAAATCTGGTCTTTTCTTTACAAATACTTGGAAATTTTCTTTTTTCTTGAATGCCCAGCCTTTCTGTGTATGGAGCTAAGGAGTAAGGATTTTGCCTGAGGCCAGCTCTTGAATCTCTGCAGCTTCTGCTATTTGCTACCCTTCTCTGTGCTATCTCTCCACAAGTGCCCACAGTTTGTACTCTTCAGCCTGATGGGGTTTCATGTCTAGCTTCTCTCAGGGGTAGCTCTTTGGTGGTCTTAGATGCCAAGGACCTAGAGGTACCCCTCACTCACTCACTCACTCTAGAGGTGCCCCTCGCTCACTCACTGATTCTAGCTTACACTGGCTCTGAATCTAGCACTGTAGGTGAGGTGATGGAGGGTAGATCAGCTCATGTTTTGGCGGGAGCTTTTTCACCCCCTTATAATATGGAAATGCCGTATCCCAAGTACCTTCAATACTGCAACCTACTGTAGAATCCCTTCCTTCATATGAATTTGTTTTTTTCTTTTTTTGGTCTTTTGAAGTAGTCTATATCAGTAGGTGCTGAGGAGAGGAAGAATCCTGTGTCTAGACTGCCACCATGTTTACACAGAACTCCATGTGGTAATTCTAATGGAAAATCGAATACCAGTCTGAGGTCCCAAGCCAGAGCTCCTTCAAGGCTAAGTTCCAAGGCAAAAGAAATGAGATATCACAAATCTGTACACATTCCAGAATACTGAAGACATGTGCACAACTCACCTTGGCAAAAACATTTATGTCAAGGCATTTCATAGGATTTTCCTCATTATTTTACTTACAATGTAATTATTGATTACTGATTCTCATGCACAATTATTCAATCAATTAATAATTGAAATTATGTCTTCTAGCTCATCAATAAAATGCTTATTAATAGGATTATATATAAATAATATACAGTTATACAGAGGCATAAAATAAAAATATAATCTGAAGTTGCTTAATTATATTATCTTTTACAAATATTGAATAATAGTGGGTATCCTTGCTTGATCCCTGCTCTTATTTGGAAAACTTATTCTCCATCACAGATAGTATTTGATGATGGTTTTAGATAGATACTATTTATCATTTTAGGAAAACTCCTCTAATTTCTGTGCTCTCTAGTTGTTTGTTTGTTTTTTTTTTTTTAAATAGGAATGGATGCATTATTTTGTCAAAGATATTTTCCATATTTATTGAGAAAATCATATGATATCTTTTGGTATTTTTATTGATGTAGTCAATTATGCTGATGATTTTTCTAATGTGAAACCAGTTCTTCATTCCTGGTATAAATACTACCTCATCACAGTGTGTGGTGTTTTTGTTATATTGCTGTAATTTCTTTGATTATAATTGATTTAAAATTTCTGTATCAAGTTTCATTAGCAAAAATAGTGTATAGTTTTCTTTCTCTGTTTTTGCCCCTCCTGTTTTAGATATCAATACCATATGTGTGTACTAAAAATAATTTAGTAGGATGCCTTCTTCAGCTATTTTTCCAATTATAGCATTGGGATTAATTTTTTTTAAATATTTGGTAGAACTATTTTGTGAATCCATTTGACCCTTGACCTTTTTCCCCCCTTTGGGAATTCGTTGATAACTCACTCATCTTCTTTTTCTAAGACATGATTATTTTAGTATTTTACTACTCTTCTTGTAATCTAGACAATTTATAATTTTGTATACATGAATCCATGACATTTAGATTGTCACATTTGTTGACATAAAGTTTGCTAAAATATCTACTAGACTTCTGGGGGTGGAGCCAAGATGCCAGAGTAATCAAGAGCAGCTCTGTGCCAACATGAGAATCCTCTCCACACAAGATTAATATATCTCCACAAACCGAACACAGAAGTGAAAGAACCAACATGGAGACAGAGTGAAACAACTTTCATGGGAAAAAACAAAAATGTTTCATGGGAAAAAACAAATGTTAGGCAAAGAATAAATGGAGTACTGGGGTGAGAGGAGAGCAGAGCCAGCAAGAAACTGTAGCAAGGAGGAAAGAGCAAGCCAAGAGCAAGTCATGCCCCTCCACTCCACATCTGCTGGCCTAAGGTTCAGGAACTTATGTCCAAGTCAACATCCAGGTCCTGCCTGGGCAAATAGTGGTACAAGACAACCCATATCCCTTGAAATTTCAAACCTGTGGGGAAGTTCTGAGCCCCAGGCTAGAGAATTCTAGTTTGGCCTTGAGATAAGGACTTGTTTACACTTTAGGGTTGTTGGTAGTACTAAATACTGATCTTTTTGCTTAAATCTCATGGTGGGAGCTCCAAGACAAGATAATCAAAAGCTTATACCTAAGCCCGAGGCAAGTCTTTAAACTATCAGTATCTTAAAGGTCAGTTGAATTTTTGGGGGTGGCTCCAAGAATTCTCAGCCCTCAGACCATCATATCATCCTTCCAAGCCTACTTTTATAATTAGATAGGAAAAATATGTTCAGATGAAGATATCAACACCCCCATCATAATAAACAAGATCATCAGCCAACACCAGTTTTTATCATTTGTCAGTAGCTGGGAAGGGTTTGTAATGATTACCTTAGTCTCCCTGGCAGGAGGAATGAGTCCATGTAGAGAAAAACAAAACAAACCAAAAAACCTTAATTAATTAGTCTATATGATTAGATTTACTACTTTAGCCATATTATTATTGTACCACAAGCAAATGAACTGAAACAGAAGGGAAGTAAGATTCATTTTCAAACAAAATGAACAATTTTGGTGTATTTGTCTGGTAGACTCAGTAGGAAATATAAAAGTTAAAGGCATAGCCTTTGGCCTGATTTGCCTGTTATGGAATAAGTACCTTGATTACACATGGAATGATTAACAATTAATCAAACATAGCATACAATTAAGTGCTAAATTATGTAATACAAACTAAAAGTGTTAGTTTTTTTTTAAGAGCTGGAAATAATAATGAAGGGCAATAATATTTGAGGAAGTCTTTATAGAAGAGATGGAAATTGAGTTAGGCCTTACTGGATAAATGACTAATAATAAAATGTATATTTACAAATATATTGATCTATTAGTATATCTTAAAGCATCGTGTAGGATATAATTTTAAAAAACAAAATAAAAGACAACATCTACCACAAATATGATAAAAATGTCAAAATCTCAGAACCATAAGGTACCTTAAGTTACCTATCCCATCCTTCATAATATTATATATTAGAAAGTTGAGGTCCTGAGAAGTTATGGGATTTGTCAAAATTTCAACAGCTAGCTACTATCAGAATTGGAACTAGAATTCAGCTTACCTGACTCACAATGAAGATTTTGCTCCAAAACAATGTAGCAAGTTTCTTTTTAAATGCTTCTAGCTAACCTCACATTAATTACAGTTCTTCTATAATTCTTTTTTTTTAACTTACAACATAATTATTAGGCAAATGGAATTTTACATTTGCAAAAAGACGTCTTCTGACCTATGGGGACCTCTTTTTCTGTAGCTAACTAATTGTATGCAAATGAAAAAAATTACTCAGTGAGATGATTATTTAAATATAAAATGAATATCTTTTCCTCTCTCTATTTGAAGTACCTCTCAATTTTTGCATTGACTTTTGAGCTGAGAGAAGCTCAGCAACTTGATTTATTTATGTTTCCATTTCCACAATACACCTAGGATGTAAAAACAATTTGCGCTAACATTAAAAAGCCATTTTAACAAAAGATCATATAAAGCCTCACTACTTCCACCCACTCTACTCTCCCTATCAATAAGAACCCAGCAAACGTAGGTTAACTAGTCATTTGGAACCTGAGGAGTTGTGTATCCTGACCTTAAACACTATCATTAATGTTAAAACCACAACCACCACCAATAATATATTCTTTAAAAAACATAATTAAAGAATCCACCTACTCATGGCAACAGGTAAAGGTCTCTTTCAAAGTAAGTTAAAAAAAAATTTAAGTAAAGTTATTGGTTCTTGCATTACTTAAACCCATTCCTTTAACTGGAATTTGATTTTTTGAAATAAACTGAGCACTATTCTAACCTACTTCAGCCTTATATACATATGAAGTAGATGGCTGTTTATGTGATATGATATGCAAGGTACAGCCAAAAGGCCACTTTGCCCAATATATCTCCTTCAAAAGCCCTGTTCAACACTGAGAATATCTATCATTAATTTCATTCTTATAAGTGTAGACCATTTTCAGAGTGCAAATAACACTTGGAAGCTTATAACTTAAGCTACTATAAGCCATTAACCTTTATCATGGTTTAATTAATACTCAAAGACCACACACCTTCCACTACTACTACTAAGGGAATGAAATTCAAGCAGGCATTGCAATCCATTCATTAATTCACAACCCAAATATGTAGTGAGCCCTACAATTTGCTAAAAACTTTGAAAAGGCATCTGAATAATTAAATAATAATTTTGTTTCTGCTTAAAAAGAGTTCATTATATCATGGAGGGAATACATTTAAACATACAAATATAATTAAGTACCAGGTTCATATTTGTGGGTGGTGAACTGAGAAGGAGAAAGGAGACTGAAGGAAAATAGTTGAATAGAAAATAGAGATAGAGGGAGAAACACAGGAATAAAGACTCAAAGACAAGTTAGAACATGTGGGGAGTTGCAATCTCGGTGGATACTTCCCATGGGCAAGGGTGCCAGAGAAATAATGGGAAATATGAGGAACCAGAAAACATGTGGGGAGCAATAACTCCTTAATGCTTCCCATGGTCAAGAGTGCCAGAGAATTAATAGGAAGCATGGGGGAGCATTGTGAGAAATGATGGGCCATGAGGAAGACAATAGGCTAGGGCTGTAAGAACATCTTGCAGAAGAGGTAGAAGGATTAACAGCAGGATCCAGAGATATAAGAGAGAGATTTGTGCTTATTCCCCAGCTTTTATTGGATATTCTAGGAATATGGAGAGGGAGTTGATCAAAGAATACGTAACATGGCATAGGTTTTAACACTGGTTGAATTGACAATGACTCAATCAAAGAGGTGGGGATTAATCCAACAGGCGCCTTGTAAAGGAATGTGATCTGACAAGGTGGGAGCTAGGATACTTCTGATGGTAACTTCCCACTCAGGACTTCCCTCGTCCTTAGGACTGAAGAGTTAGAAATGTAATAATCAATACTTAACATGGCAATGAGTTTGGCATATGAATGCATAAGACACACTATTAATACATCAATCATACTTCCAAAATGCTAACATGCCTGGTATGCTACAGTTCATATGTTAACATTAAGTGTAAATGATAAGTGCTTTATAGCTCAGGGGTGGGAGAGGTCATTGAAAGGTAAATTGGAAAGGAAAGACATCAAGAAGAAGTAGGATTTGGGCTGCATTTTGAAAGATAGGCAGGAAATTTAACAAACTATGGTTCTGATAGGTTAAGGAGTTTATCAAAAATCATATAACTAGCTAATAAGAGAGCTAGAACTAGATTCCAGTTAGTTTCCTATTCCCAATTAAATAAGTTTTTGCTTAGAAAACTCAATGTTAGCAAATATTGTATTAATAACCATAAAGACCTTTACTCCAAATCACAAATTATCAGAGAAATGCAAATCAAAAAGAAACCTGGAATTTCACCTTAACAATGCATTAAATTGGGAAACATGATAAAAGATGAGAATGGTCAATGATGGAGGACCTGTGGAAACATGCATGTACAAATAAACTAATGGCAGAACTATGCTTTGGTCTGCAAAGCAGTTTGAAATTAGCTTAAGTGAAAAAAATGCTAAAACTTTTTAACTTTGAAATCTCATTCTAGGATTAATACTCCAAGAAGGTAAATGATTAAAAGGCCCTACCTACTGACAAATATTTGTAAAAATAGGTCTTATTAGCAAAGGGCCAGAATCATGGTGCATGTCCATGGATTTAGAAACGACAAAATAAATTGTGGTAAAGGCATATAATCAAATATTATTTTCCCACAAAATTATGAAAAGGAAAAGTAAAGGGAAATTGCAAGAAGTGGTATATTTTGAAGCAAGCAGATTCAGGAAAGCAACATGTACAATATCTACAATAATGCAAATACAGAGACTGAAAACAAAACAATTATGTTTTATAAATATAATAGCCCCAATGGGAAAAAATTAAAAATTGTAACTCATTCAATTTTTTTCTGATGTGGGAAAAAATATGTATACTGTCAAACCCAGATGATGTATTGGTTAGCTTAAAATGGTATTTTTTAGGTTTTTGTTTTGATTTGTTTTCTCTTAGTATAATGACTTGCTTAGATCTTGTCCAGGGAATTTTAACCTTAAGCATAATAAATAAGATAAACACTATTGTAATAATTTAGCCATGGGATACAAAAAAGACCTGAAGGTCAAGTTCAAAATGCTCACAGGGGAAATAGGATGGAAAGTTTGGATTAAAGAAATTCGGTATAGGAGTAGTAGATGGGACTTTGTCAGTGATTCAGCCCTTTGGGCTGAGAAATCTAAAGAAAGTAACCAAATAGAAAAAAAGAGGATCAATGACCACAATGCTAAAAAGGCAAGAGAAAATATGAGAGTAAAAAAAAAAGTATGAGTCTACATATTAGAGAACCTTTCTGATATTATAAAAGTTTTGTTGTCTTTCATGTCTTTTCTACCACTCTTAAGCTCCTTTTTACAGCTTACGTGCTTTTAAACTTGTGAAGGGTATTGGGCAAATATTATCATTAACAATAATTAGCAATTATGTATTGAGCTTCTGCTATGTGCAATACTATATCCAGTGCTTTTGGTAATATGGGGATATAAAAGAAGGATCTCATAAATTCTCTACCATTTCAAAATTTATCCTATTGATGAAGAATCATATTAATACATGCAAAATAATTGGAGAACAATGCAAAGGAGTAGGATGCTAATGATTAAGTTTGTTGGCACAGATGACATGACGGTACTGTAAAATTGAGTACCTTTATGAGGGGCAAAAAAGATGGAATTTCAGTGACATAATATACTATCATTAAAAAAAAATCTAATGTTCTGTTTTAGAATCTGAAATAAGTATTGGTTCCTACACAGAAGAATGGTGCAGGTTAGGGAATTGGGGTTAAATGACTTTCCCAGAATCAAACAGCTGGAACGTGTCTGATGAACTTGGAATTTTTCATCTCTAGACCAACCTCTCTCTCTCCTGAACCACCTCACTGACTCAGAATAATATACTATCAATCCTTCTTTTTTAGGAGAAGTAAAGATGAACAAAATCTTTGCTATGAAAACAGAAAAAAATGAATGAAAATGTATAACAAAAATTACTATATTCTTCAAACCAAAGAGTAAGACATTTTCCTACATTGTCCTACATATAGCCCTACATTGTATGAGAGTGGCTAAGAACACAAAAGAAAACATTTATGGGATACCCTATTTAAGAGGAAATCATATAATAGAATAGTATATAAGGGAAAGAACTATGATGGGTAGGGCATTATTTATTATTTCTTGGAATCAAGGTAAAAATCATTAAAGAGATAGGTAGTTTGAACCTGGCATGGAAAAATAGACTTGTAGACCATAATCTTAGCTATGATAGATTGATAAATGGAAATGTGGAAAAAAACTGTAACGAAAAAAAAAAAACTAGGTTAAAATAATATGGCTCTGAGATGGATAGCATAATGTGTGGTCTCTGTTTTGATAGTGGAAATCAGAATCTTGTTTACCTCAAAGAAAATAAGATCTGGGCAGCTAATGCTGATCTATGGGTAGCTTAATATCATTTGAAAGAGTAAGTTGATATAAGATACAATAATTATCATTATGAATAATAGACTAATTTCATTCACAAAATGGAATTCTTGCAGAATAGATTAGAAAATGGAAACCTCAGATTTGATGCACAGCATAAGGATATTTTAAAACAGAGTAATGTGTATAGAATTAAAGTAAGAGGTTTTTCATCATGCTTTAGCTAAAAATCCTGAAAGGCAGCATGGCATAGCGAGTAAAGAGATGACCTGGGATGAAGACAAGTCATGATTTCTCAGTAAGTGTGTAGTATAGTCTCATAGACTCTAAGTTGAAGGGAAGATGTTTATGTGTATTGGTAGATGAATTTCTTCATCTGAGAGTCCTGCATAGACAGAAAATTAAAGATCTGGTCTCTATCAGTTAAATAAAAGAAAGTGAGATTTATAATCATATCAGAAAAGGCTACAGTGAAAAAATAGTATACTCAATCATACGGAAAAACATCATAATTAATACAAATAAACATAGTACCTATGATTTAAAATAAAGAGATGCAGAAATGCAAAGAAATAATTCGATTTTGAGGCAATAATTATAAATGTCATAAATGTTCTTAAGGAACTTCACAAATTAACAGAAAGATAAAGAAGGACATTATTCATCTAAAGGGACTGTTGAAATAAATAATGTGAAGATCTGTGGAGATTAACAAATGAGAATCTTAAGAATTATATTTATCCTTGATATATCATGGCATACTAACAAAGGTGTATAATTTCATATGTGAAGGTTCATAAATAAATGCAAAATGGAAGAGATATCAAAGTTAAAGATTTTAATATAATAAGATTATGATTAATAAAAGGAATATGAATAAAAACTATAGACTGGAATGAATATTAAACAACTACATTCTGAATGAAGAATGAGATACAAAATGGGAATAACAACCCTATAAACAACAAAATTATATAAAATTCTATGTTAAGAGTGAAATAATGGATGAATATTTATAGCAACCAGATAAAATAGCCCTTAGAAGAAAAAATACATCTACCTATTTATCTTTTTTCTTTTTTTTTGTTTCTTCCTTCTTATTTAGAGTTAAAATAAAGATATAACAAATATATAGATATGGAAATATAAATAAATATTTATTTTAAGGAGAGACAATTTGACTACTAAATTGGACATGCAATTTTAAAAACTAGAAAAAAAATCAATTATCCTAAAAGTATCACAAAAAGAACATTAAAATCAAATGAGAGATAAGTAGTTAAATGGGGGGGATGAACTAATATATTCATAAAAAATAGATGTTTTAAATTTTTTATTTGAGTAATACTATCAAGAAATAACTAACAAAATAAAGAAGAATAGGAGAAAATGAAAGGCTGGAGGAGAGGAAGGCAAAATTTCTAAGAAAGAAAAATTAGAAGGGGAAATTCACAAGAGTCAAAGAAAATAGATATTTACCAGAAAACACATGATGCATAAATAAAATTAATAGATTTTATGAATTAAGTTCCCCAGCATAATAATGCTAAAAACTGAAAACCCAAATGGGGAAATTTGTTCTGAAAGCAGATGAATTTTCAAGTTAAATATACTACATATTTTTAAAAAGATATTCTTTATGCTTATAAACTGTGCTAAATTTGAGGGGAAACATATTACTATATTTGATTTTGTGAAACAAATATATCATTAAAAATAGAAAAGAAAAATCAAAGAAAACATAATTAAATGGGAATATCATTAATAAATATTGATGGAAATTATTAAAATGCATATTAGCATAGATCTTACAAAATGTATTAAACATTTTATGCATTTTGACTGATCTAGATTTTATATGGATAATAGTACAACATTAGGAAAAATGCAAACATGGTAAGTCATAGAAACATAAACCAAAAATAGACCAATATACCAGAATCTACAGAAATAGCTCTTTAAGCCATTTATGCCAGAATCACTAAAAAGAAAAAAAAAACCAAAATATTGTTCACTAATATAATAAAAAAGAATGAATCTAATTCCAAAAATATCATTATCTGTGATAAAAAAATTACTGAAAGCCTTCCCATAATATTACCAGGTGAGAGGCAAAGGAAGCAAGAAGGAGTTTGCCTTCACTATTTTTTGACATATTAGTGAAAAAAAAATTCTGCTAATATCATGACAAGTAAAATAAGTAAAGGCAAAAAAAAAATAACCAAAGAATAGACAAAATTGTCTGTTTTCAATAAGAATAATGAAAAAACTCTGGAGGTTTAAAAATGCAATTGTTGAGTAAAAGCATAAAAATAATTCCTCAAATTACTGCCATTTCTATAAATTAATAACAAAACCCAAGAAAAACTGATAAAAATAGAAATTATTTTTAAGGCTACAAAATGCATTACATATGTTATAGCAATCTATGAAAACAAGATTTATTTTAAAATACAAAGTATATAATTGTCACAGAAATAAAGGATCTGTTTACATACTATATTTTCCCATTTGTCTATGAGTTCCTTAAGGGCAGGGGCAATTTTTGTTCTGTTTTTTCTTTATATCCCACAGTTCTGCACATAATACCTTAACAATGCTTGATATACTTTTTTGAGTTACCATTAATTTTTAATTTATGTATTATTATTTCTGTTCCCCTGATCTACTGTTGTGTTTCTTAACCAGTACCAGATAGTTTTGAAAAATTACTGCTTTATAGTTTTGAAATTTGGTACTAATAGACCTCCACATTTTTCCATTATTTCCTTGGATATTCTTGAACTTTTTTTAAATGCATTTGTTATTTTTTTTTTACTTTGATATTTTTGATAATTTAATTGAGATGTCATGAGATTAGTATACTAGTCTAGATTATTTTATTTTAATTATATTGGCTATGCTCAAACATGACCAATTAGTATCTTTCCTTTTATTTAAATATGACTTTACTTGAATAAACAACAATTTATAATTTTGTTTATATAGTTTCTGGATTTGTTTTGAAAATAGTATTCCTGTTAAAAAAAAACAAAAAAAAAACAGAAAGTAGCTAATAAATCCAGAAAGCTAATAGGAGAATTCAAGTGGATAGATCTAGTTTCCACTTAGAGAACAACCAGCCATGGTCTCTGGGTATTCTAGCCCCCTGTTAGTGAGAGTAAAGCAGAATCACTTTCTCTCACTGGGTATCACACAAAATGCCTTGGAGACAACGTTCTATGAAATCAGTATCTCTATTTATTCAAAGAGGGGGTACAAACTGAGGATCAGAACAATGCGTCCCTGACTCTAAGGGATCTAGCTCTCCCACCCACCACAAGAGCTGGCTAAACTGCCTATTTATGACCCTTAGTAGTTGATTTGACTGAGTTCAAAGCTGTCTCCAAAATCCATTATTATTGCTCTCAAAATGGCTAAGTTCAGGTGTGTTTGACTCCTGAAGTAAAACCTTAAAGCCAGCCTTACAGGATTTTAGACAAAACTTTCTGGAAAATTGATTAAAAAAAAAAAACAACACATTAGGTATAGTCAGATCCTTTGCTATATGATCTCCAGTCAAATAGAGAACCTCCCAAGATGATTTTAGGTTTTTTTTCCTTCTCTACAGACAGATGGAGGTAGCCAAGCTCTGACAATGTAGCCTTTCCCCCTCCCTTCAGTTCAGGAAGAGTTCCTTCACTTCCACAGGAAGTCACTTACTCTAACAGTTGTCCCTTCCAAACCATTCCTTCTCTGCCCCGCCTGCTAAAATCCTTTTTCTAGAGTTCCTAGTATGTGTCTTAAAGACAACCTTCCACTTCTCTTAAAATCTTATCCTTATCTCTATCGTTTTCCCATTAAGTTTCCTCCCTCTGATCATTTGAGTAAATTTGTTGAAGACAAATTTCTCATACAATCAGTAATAAATATATAAATCCCCCTTACAGTAAATTTAATATATTATACTTACAGAAAATAATAATCCTATTCTAAAATTATCTATCTGTCCTACTCCTTTTATCTATTTTACTCTAGGGATATAGTCGTAGTCTCTCGGGAACCGAGGATGACGATTGTCTTTGTGCGTTTTCATCTGTGGTGTATAGATGAGTGTGCACAAAGACACTTGTGCGTGAAGGAGATTTAAGTGGAAAAGTCGATGCACAGAGACAGCCCCACTCTCTCGGCGTTGGAAGCCTGGGTCCAATGGCACAAAAAGTCGTTACACCTGGAGACTTCCTCAGCTGCATTGGATGGCCGTGTTGTCCTTTGTGCTCCAAGCACTCCACAGCGCTTTGCTGAGTCACCATCTCAGCCTTTGAAATTTCTTATTGGTTTCTTCCATCTGTTCCACTGAAGCAGTCTTCACATGCTGGGTGAGCAAAGCCCTAGTTCACCAGGAGTCGACTACCCTATGGCTACCCTCACAAGGTTTGGCCGGCCTGTCGAAGCCATTGCCCAGGGTGTGGCCGCTGCCGCATGCTAGCAGCTACTGGGAGCCACAAGTGAGAGCTTGGTGTCAGGTGGGGGTCAGAGGCTGGAGAGCTGCCCTAGGAGGGCATGACAAGCCCTCCATACCAGAGATACTACTCCTCCCTGAACACCCCATACACCCCTCTAGGGATATCTAGGGATATACTATAGGGAAAAAGGGAAACAGAGAATTATAATAAACTGTTTTACAAAAAGCAAAAACAAAATGCAAACATTTGCAAAAACAAGAACAATAGGAGATAATTCAAAAAACCAAATGCTAAAGAATACAATAATGAAATTCCAAATATCATTTTCCTAATTTATTCTATCTATGGTTACTTTAAATAGGTTATCTCCTGTTAGCTCTTCTTGCATAATGTTGTTTGTGATATATAGAAATGCTGATGATTTATTTGGGTTAATTTTTTATCCTGCTTCTTTGATGAATTTGATATTTTAAATTAATTTTAATTGAATCTCTAGGATTGTATACATATAAATCACATCATCTCTGAAAAGAAATAGTTTTGTATCTCTTTGTTCATTCTGATATCTTCAAATTTTTTTTTCATATCTTATTGCTATTGCACATTGCTCGGATGATACTAAATAATATGAGTGATAATTGGCATCTGTTTTTACTCTTCATTTTATAAGGAAAGTTTCTTTCTTATTCAAATTACAGCTAATGTTTGCTGATAGTTTTTAATTTATATTTATTAATCTAAAGAAATATTCATTGCACCAATGCTTTCAAGTGATTTTAATAGGATTTAGTGTTGTAATGTGTTAAATTATTTTTCTGTATATAGCTTTATATGTAAATTAAATGGTTTTCTTACATTCCATTTTTTAAAATATAATATTTAATTTTTAGGATTTCCAATTTAGTATTTACTTGGGAAATTTAAATTGGTTATTTCTCTAAGTTAAAAAAAATGAATGCGTGATTCATAGATTTGTTATTTCCCTATTATATTGATATGTATTTAGTAATATAAATTTTCCTCTAATTACTGCTTTTCCTTTATTTCATATGTTTTGGTATATTGTCTCATGATTATTTTCTTTAATAAAATAAAATATTTTGTTATTTTTTGACTTCTTCTTTAACCCACTCATTCTTTAAGATTAAAATATTTAATCTCCAATACATTCTTTCTGTAATTCTGCGGTCTCATATGAAATATAATATTTATTGCATTATGATCCAAAAATTATACATTAATATTTCTGCCTTTTTGTATTTAACTGTAAAATTTTTTTGTCTTAGTATTTGGTCAGTTTTTGTGAAAGGTCTATGCCACTGAGAAAAAGGCATATTCCTTTCTGTCTCTGTACAATTCTCTCCATATAGCAATCATATCTAGCTCATCTGGGAATTTATTTATTATCTTAACTGCTTTCCTAGTTACTTTTTGGTTATATTTTTCTAGTTCTGAGAGGGGAAGTTTTAAATCCCCCACTGTAATAGATTTCTATTTTCATCTATAATTCCTTTAATTTTTCTTTCAAAAATGTGGATGCTATAACATTTGGTGCACATTAATGCTTCATTATTTATAATACCTTTTAATATAATATAGTGTTCCTATTTATTCATTTTAATTAGCTTTAAGCTTTAAATTTGTTTGAGACCATTATTGCTACTCCTGTTTTTGTTTTTTTTTTTGTCAACTGAAGCATAATATATTCTACTCCTTCCTTCTAATTTTATTCTATGGGTGTCTCTCACTTTAAATGTGTTGCTTGATTTCTTATCACCTTATAAGTTAATAAAACTTTTCTATGTATGAATTATTACTTCTTTTACCAAGATCTGATGAGAATGAGATACTAGCATTGCCAGCCCTGCATACCCTCCTTTCCTTCATTGTAATATTCCTTTCATTCATGCCTCTTTTATATGGGATGATTATTCTAATTTTTCTCATTCTATTCAACTTTATTTTAATATAGAAACTGTGAAATCTTGTGCTAACTTTTTTTGTATCTCCAAAGTACTTAAAATGTTTCATTTTAGTTTCTTATAGTATTTTCTCCTTGGCCTGGAAATTAATAAATTTAGCAATAATATATCATGTCATATTAATCATATAATTTTTGGATTAAACTATTCCAAATGTTGTGAAGTTGAATGGAACTTATTTTTACTAAGTAAAGTAAGATATCATAGGGAATTAAAAGAATTAATGTCATGTACCCTAGGTACCTTCTTTTACCCAACAAGGAAACTGAAGCAAACGACTTACACAACAGAACACAAACATTAAGTAGTATATAGGAGATTTGGACTGAGCTCTCTGATACCTAATCCAGAAGATTCTTTTCTATTATATTATATGCCATGACTTGCTTTCACAATAAAACCTCAGTATTCTGAGGTTCAAAATCTATTCCTGAAGGTGCTGTAAAATGTTCCTATAGGTGCACATGACATCTGAAACACATTCCTGATTTGATATGAGCAGAACATTTTCAGGCAGGATATTTGGCCATAATCCAGACTGTCTGACCTCTAAACACTCTGGCATGATTTCAGAAAAGCACAGCTGTTAGTTAAAATTTATGGAACCAACATGCACATCATTCATGTCAGGGATTACCAAGGGTCATTTCAGACCCCTTGTCCTTGTCATCCCCAGTGAGGTTTGGTGAGGACATGGGTTAACACAGTTATATACTACACCTTCTCACTAACATCCCTATGGAATAGGGAAAATTTAGGCCAGAAGTAGATAAAGACAGGGAGGGAAGAGAGAGGGTGTACAGTATGAGTGGGGCTTGGCTGGGCCAAACCAAACCAAAGTGATCTGAGACTTTATATCTTCTCTAAATACAGTTAATCAAACTTGATTTAATTATCTAAGGAAATTTGTGAAATATCTCTATCTTCATTTATTTCTTTTACAATACATAATTGTGAAATTTACAATGATCATCATAGAAATATTATAAAAACAATAAAGAACCAGAAGCTTGCATAAAAAACAATGAACAATATCTGTTTTAAGACACAGAAACTCACAAATGGATACATACACAGAGACATGCAGAGAAACTGGCAAAAGACCAGTAAGGGTGAGAACTGAGATTTGACTAGGAAGAGAGAATTATTAACATTTGAAAAGCAGTTTTAGGCAAGAGATAATGTTAGGAGTCAGATTGCAAGGAATCTAGAAGAAGTGAAGCTAGAATATGGATTTTTTTAAAGAGTTGACTGAGAAGGGAAGAAGAAATTCTCAGGGCTTAATTGCTGGACTTTATGTTTAAAAAATATGAACCCTACATGGTAACACAGTTTTATGAACACATTTTCTCTAACATCTCAGGAAAACACAGGAGAAGAGTAATTAAATTCAGTAAGCTTTTATTGAGCACTTACTTGAGGCAAAGATAAGAATGAGAGCCACATGGACATATATATATATATGAAGAGAAGGGGCAGCAAAGATTAGAATGGAAACAACAAACTTAAAGGAAAATTACAAATATCTCTGACAAGCATCCCATTTCTTATATATAGAGAGAACTAGTAAAATTTGTAAGAATACAAGTCATTCCCCAACTGATAATGGTCAAAGGATATAAATAGAGAGTTCTCAGAAGAAGAAATTAAAATTATACTCAGTCATATGAAAAGATATTCTCAATCAATAATAATTAGAGAAAGGAAAATTAAAAAAAAACTAAGTTATCATTTCATGCCTATCACACTGGCTAATATATCA
Source organism: Monodelphis domestica (assembly GCF_027887165.1). Classification (NCBI taxonomy): domain Eukaryota; kingdom Metazoa; phylum Chordata; class Mammalia; order Didelphimorphia; family Didelphidae; genus Monodelphis; species Monodelphis domestica. The sequence goes on along the minus strand of NC_077230.1, from coordinate 115,827,775 downwards.
AAAAACAGAAAATGGTAAATGGCAGATGGGATGTGGGGAATTTGGAACACCAGTACACTGTTGGCCTAGGTGTGAACTGATTCAACCATTTTGGAGAACAATTTTGAACCAGGCCGAAAGAGTCATAAAACTGTCCATACCCTTTGACCCAGCAACTACCACTATCAGGACTATATCCCCAAAAGATCAAAGATATGAAAAAGACTTACTTGTACATAACATTTATAGTAGCTACTATTGTGATATAAAAATTGAAAAATGAAGGAATGTCCATCACTTGCAAATGGATGAAAAAGTTATGGTATTTGATTATTCCATAAGAAATGAAGAAAAGAATGATCCCAAAAATTGAATGGCAAATATTTTTTTTATGAAGTGATGCAAAGTGAAGTGAGCAAAACCAGAAATACTTTGCACACGGTATCAGCAACAAAGTACAATGATCAACAGTAAATTTCAACTATTATCAACAATGCAAGGATCCAAGAGAGTCTAAGGAGACTTATGATGGAGAAAGGTACCCACTGCCATTGTCAGAAGTGACATAGTATGCATGCAAATTGGAGCATATTCCTTTCATTTTATCTCCTTCATGTTTTATTTTAATTTCAATAAGTGATACATACTTTCTTTTACAACACGAGAAACAAAGAAATATATATATATATATGTATATATATATATATATTGCATGATAGTACAAGTATAAACAAGACCTTATTATCTGATGTTTTGGAAAGGGAGGGAGAAAACATGGATCACAAAATGTCAGGAAGTGAGTATTAAAACTTGTTATGTATATAAATAATTTTAATATGTTAAAAGTAGAAATGGAACTAAGGGATTAGATAAGACTGGTAATTAAAGAAGGAGAAAAGAAATAGGAGGGGGTGGGTTCAAGATCATAATAAAGGGTTTGTCAATGATGAAGGTGAGGTCACCTTTTCATCAGAGACTGAAGGAAATATCAGGAACTGGAACCAAGGAAATGATAAAAAGAGAAATCAAGGAGTTTCAAGATGAAGAAAATGTGAGAAGGGGATCTCTTATTAAATTGAATTTATTCTCCCAGTAATGCATGAAATAAAGTCATCTGCTGAGAAAGGGGAAGGAATCCACTTGTCATTCCCAAGAAGAGAAGAAAAAGCTGATGTTAAAATTGCAATAGATTCAAAGATTTACTTGCAGCATTGAGAACATAGGTGAAATTCTATAAGATAAGTTTGTGGTGAATACAATCAACATTTTACATTGTTTCTTCCAGTAATATTCAGCTTTATTTAAGTAAAAAAAAAGGGAGAACAATCCAGGAATAGGTTTGGGCAAAACTTGAATGGCATTATATCATAATAAGAGTATAAATCGATCAAAAGAAGTGAGGTTCCCACCATAAAAGCCATCTGACAGTGCGTTTCCCAAACATCATGTGATCCATACCCTAAATTCAGTGGGTCACCCTATATGATCCAAGTTGAAAGAAAATAGGAAAAAAAATTATATAGAGAGGGCAGTGTCTTTGAACTGATTAACCACAGGGTCAAAAATCTGAAAGAAAGTAAACTTAGCTCAAGGTCAGAGAAAAAATAAAATGAAACTTTGAGGGACCAGATATTTTGGTAAATGGAACAGTAAGTCTTAAGAATGATAAAGTATAGGAAATGATCAAAGGATAGTTCATTATGTTTAGAGGAATTTCAGTATACTTGGTAATGGAAATGACCTAATGATGAAATCAGGAACTTGATCTATCTGTTTTGGGCTAAGGTAAAGTTAATTTTTTTTTTAAATGCCAGGTGTGAAAGAGGTTAATGAACCAAGAGTCCAGAGTTTTCAAAGGGAAACACCCAAATATTAAATGAGGAGTTGAGGTAAATAAGAAATCTCTGAGGCAGATACTGAAAAACTCAAAAAGGAAAGAGGAAGACCTAGAAATTTTAGATGACTCTCTGTCTCTCTCTCTCTCTCTGTTTCTCTCTCTCTCTCACTCTCTCTTTCTCTTTCCATATCTATCTATCTATATTATATGTTAACATGTATATTATACATATATATATATATATATATATGTTGAAACCATCTTGCCAAACAAGCTAAACCAGTTTGAGGATAACCCATAGGCCTCAGACCTGTCAGTGAGTTAGGGGATTTTCTACCCCAATAATGTAGAAATATTCCCCAGCCCAATGGGTGAATGAAAACAATTTCTGTGAAAGTTTTGAAGGCAGCTGAAGCAGGCACTATAAAGCACTTTTAGCTTGCTTGGACATTGAAGAGATCAAGGTCATCTCCTGTATCCTGTGCCATCTCAAGTAATCCTGACTTTTGTCTGGACACTAGACTTCAATGACTGGAAGAAATTGAAGTCAACAATGTGTACAACTCTTCCTCAGTTATACCTAATCAGTAGATAGATAGATAGATAGATAGATAGATAGATAGATAGATAGATAGATAGATAGATAGATGGATGGATGGATGGATGGATGGATGGATGGACAGATAGATACATACATAGATATATAGATACATAGATAGTTAGATGGATAGTTGGATGGATAGTTGGACAGATAGATATAGATGAGTACACAAATATAAAACTTTAAAGTAGAAGAGGTGACTGAGTGAATGCAGCAAAAGAAGCACTGGAAGTTACTACAAGGAAGAAAAAAAATATATCATCTTCCTGATCAAGCAAGTTGAGAAGCATAAAAGATTTGTCTAGTATTGGGACTGATTTCCAAGAATATATTTTCTTCTTGGGGGCACCAGGTCTCCATTATTTTTTTTTGCAAAGAAAAGCAAAAATTTAATACCTGTCCTCTTGAAACTCACATTCTAATGGTAGAGTTAATATGCAAATAACTATACACTTACAAGATACATACAATGAAAATAGGAGGCAATCTAAGAAGAAAGGTATCAGAGTGACAGACAGACTGGACAGCTATTAGATACAGTGTATAAAGTACCAGACCAGAAGTCAGAAAGACTTCTTTCTGAATTCAAATCAGGCCTCAATTTCTTATTAGCTCTGTGACTCTAGGCAAGCTGAAGAAGGAAATGAAAAACCATTCCAGTATCTTTTCCAAGAAAATCCCAAATGAGATTTCAGAGTCAGATACATCTTAGAAATAACAGAATCAGAGAGAGCTGAAGTGAAGAGGGGGGTACAATGAAGGTGGGAAAGCTAGTTTTTACAAAAAAAGGGAGAAGGAATTAAGCTGAATTTCAAAAAAAAAATAATCCAGGAGGGTGAGAAACGAAGGTGAAGAAAGAGGACATGCACTCAATCTTAATGATTTTCCATTTGTTGTATGTTCAGATACATAAAGAATTTCCCTTGTTCCTTGTGGGACTCAGGTTCTGGATAAGTTGAATGGTACTGGTATTGTGAACATTTACAGGTATGGAAATTGAGACTTAGAAAATTAAGTGACTTCCAAGAGTAACCCAGAGAAGAAGTATTAGAATTAGTCATTGATCCCAGGCTTTGTGACTCAAATTCTGAGTTTTTTCTGCAATCAGAAACATCCTGTCTAACAACTAGGACACTGGTATATTATGACAAAATCAAATTAGATGTGCCATGAGAAATTTCAGGAAGGAGAGAACAGTTTCAGCTGGAGAAATTTGGAATAAATTTTGAATATATATGGAATGCTGGATGTAAAGAACAAGTCATGGGAATGGGGCCAGGAATGAGGGGCAGTAGATAGTTAATTCTATCCAAAACAAGTAGGATGAACAAAGGCCTAGCAATTGAGAGAGGATCTGAGGAGAATAGAGGAGTAAAGATTCATTTTTCTCCAGAAAGGAAGGAGAATAGCACAAAATTAAATTGAAAATAAGGATTAGTACCAGAATATTTGTTGTTCAGTTGTTGCATTCATGTCTAATTCTTTATGACCCCATTTGGACTTTTTCTTGGCAAAGATATTGGAGAGGTTTGTCATTTCCTTCTCCTGCTCATTTTATAGATGAGAATTAAGTGATTTTCCTGTTTTATAAAGCTAATACACATCTGAGACCAGATTTAAACTCAGGAAGATGTCTTCCTGAATTCAGATCTGGCATTCTATTCACTGTACCACCTAGCAGCCCTACCAGAATACAGATGCCCTTAAATGGTAAGAGATTTATATATTATTACAAAGGCAACAGGGAACCATTGTGGGATATTAAATGGCAGGGTGACATGATGGAAGTTATGCATTAGGCAAATTACTTGGAGCTATGACTATCTGAAGGATTGACTAAAGAGAGGAGATATTAAATATGATGAGACTATCCAATGAGATATTTGTAAAGCACTTAGCACTTTGCCTGGCATATAATATACACTATATAAATATCTGTTGTTATTTATCTTCATCAGTTACCAGGTTTGAGAAATGAAGTCTTAATACAGGATTATTGTCAGTGTCACAGGAAGGAAACTTGCAAGTTCTAGGCCTCATTAGCCAAGGGATTGCTGGAAGCCAACCAACTGACAATAAAAAAAAGAGACTGATTTGTGTTTATCTGGGGCCCTGTCATATCACTTAATACATCCAGCCACAAATCTAGGCCAAGGCCTCTCTCTCTGGGGCTAGCTGGCTCCTGTGGAGCCTAGAAAGTGACATTTTCAGGACTGCACATCACAATATCATACACTTCTCAAACAACAGCATTGCATCCCTGACTTATATTCATCCTGAAACAACTTACTTTTTCTCTCTTATTTTATTCACACCCAGGAGGCTGTAGATTTTCTTTATTCTTATAAAATTCCCAGGGTAGAATCACCAGGTGCCTTCAATTATGGGGATTTCAATCGATGTCAATTCTTAGGATGTCTGAAAACATACACTCATACACTGGAGCACACAAACATACTCAGAAGAAACACAAAACAAGCAAAATAGGACAGACAGAAGGTTATATGTCAGCAGAAAGAAAAGAAACACAAAGAATGCACTATCTTTTAGGAAATCAGGAGAATGATATGCTTCATTTCCAAATACTGTTTGATTTATATCTTTCACTCAAGATTCTAAGATGTAGTGAAATTGAGGGAAAATATGATTGCTAGCACATTTGGAAATGTTGCTGTCTATCCAAATGAATTGAGGTGGTTGAATTTGCTGTTTTATTCTCTGAAAAGGAAAAATAAAAGCTATGGAAAGGATAAGGTGAAGAGTCTCTAACTGTTAAGTAGAAGCAGCTCACCATGAAGTATTTCTTCCACAGAGATGGAAAGAATTTGATTGTCCAAGGACTATTTCATGTTAAAGAAATGACAAAACCAAAGGCCATATCTGATTTGGATTTATGATAGAAACAAAGAGCACAGACTAATGTTAATATTCCACTTGACACGGGGATAGGAACTAGCCCTGGGATTTTGAATGCAGGTGAAACTCTTAGATATGGAAACATTTCCAATATAGGTGGGCACCTTCTCTGAAATGCGATTCTTAAAAAGCTGCCTAAAGTATTAAGACACTAAATAACTTGCCAACCCTTCATAACATAGGAAATGGCTCTTTATTTACTGTTTCCCACTGTCTTGTTATACTTAGTATTCAAATATGATGAAGAGAATGACCTAAAATTAGAATCATTAAGGAGAATCAAAATAGCATTATGAAATGAGAAAAAAGTAAAACCTTGGATACCTTATTAAGTGATCATGCCCCATATTTTAGTAAACAGATTTTAGCACCTACTTATCCTCCATATCATTCCCAGTCATAACAAACATCTATTCCTCTGCCTTCATTTTCCAGAGGAATCTTTTTGACCAACATCTACTTTAGTTTCAAAGTCTCCTGAGCCATAAGAGATATCCTGCAATCACTTATTATTCTCATCTCCAGCTCAGTAAAAGGAAATCCTTGAACTTTTGGATGATCTCCAAATGTTCTAGAGAACACATCACTATTGATACCTAGGGCACTCAAAAACACATCTGCCCCCCAAAACCCCATCAACAGTGATGATTCATATAAAATTTTATTTAAATTTTATCTACTATAATATCAGAACAGATAAGAGAAGGCCGAAACCTTAAGGAATGAAATACTTAAAAAAAAAATTTGAGAGTTTTCCCTAGTGTGTTAAAACTGTGACTCATACTTTCTTTGTTTGATCTATTTCTGCTTATCTGAGAAAACGTCCAACCTAGATTCTGCCAACAACTGATTATTCATCTGAAGTCCAAACTTTAGTCATTTTCTTTGGGGCTAGTCCTGTGTGGCTACTATAACCCAGTCTGTCCTGATTACCTATAACTGCTATAGTCCTCCCTCACCTTCATTTTGTCTTCCCTACTGAATTTTGTACTAATGTTCTAATAGTTGTGATGGCTGAAGTCTAATGACCCTGCAGTTAGCCTAGTCAAGTTCCATTGCCAACATCCATGATGACATGCTTATTTTTTAAACAAATAATAACATAGAGTACTTCTCTATGCATTGTGCTTCACTGGAGATCTCAATTCACTCTGGGCAAAAGAGTTTATGTCCCACCTGGATACACCTGTGAGTATGAAGATTAACAAAATTGTCCAGATGGTCATACTCATTGAATTACCGATATTTTCTCCCTTTGAACTTTTCCAAATGTATTACTTTGAGACATGCCAAAGAATGTGAGCTTTATGACTGAAACGAACATAGTAATGGTAAGGATTGTTTCCCATTGTGAAGAAACATATTTATTTTCTGAAAACTTTCCTTATAGTTAATAATATAGGATTTAATTACTCCAGAAGACACAGTTACAAATAACATATATTTAAACTTCAGAATCATTAACACTTTATCTATCACATTCTTAAGTCTAGATAATTATCATGCCCTTATTTGTAATGTTTGCCCATTTCTGAGGTATAAATGTTCACATGAAATACTCTAAGGAGCCAATTCAAGCTATCTAGAAAACCTCTTCATAAACTTAGGCCACATTACCCCTTCCACCTGCAAAACTGTATGAAAGGGAAATCCTCCCTCCTTATACTCATTTCCTCCCCTCCATGTGTCCTTTGTCCTTTCAGTGTGCACTACTGGGGACTTTGTTGCATTCATTCATAGGCAGAGAAATGACTTCTTCCCTCAGCACTCTCAGAGGATAAAGCCATCAAGTAAGTGGGAAGAACATTAGAACCTCCTCTTCCTGAAGCCATATTATCCCCAAGAATAGCCTGGATCCCTGGCCATTCTTCTCCATTCTAGGTGCAGGGAGGGAGTCTCTGATCTGTGCTGAGAACATGAGCCAAAGTAATCTTTATCATAGATAGCCACTGCAATGCCTTCATGAGAGACAGTGGCAAAGGAGAAGTTAATGGAGGAAGACTTTTTTGTGAAGTGAGGAGGAAGAGAAAAGAGGGAATTTTTGTTCAATAGTCTTAAATTTTTCAGTGAAGCATGAGGCACAATCCTCATCTAAGAGGCTAGAGGTAAAAATATCATGGGAAGTTTGAAGATAGAGGAAAACATGTAAAATAGCTATAGTGGGGAATAGGATAAAATGATCAATTAGATAGGCATAAAAATTGCTTTGTTGCAATGAAGCCCCATTTGATAGTATGAAGCATAAATTTGTCGTGGATGCAATCAGTCTACCTTTGTGACTTTCTTCAGCTTGGTTCAGTAACAGGTGTGAAGGCAATGAATAGGAGAAATAATCCAAGATTAGAGTTTGGAGAGCCATAGTCTTCAATATTAAAGGGGGTAAAGGGATTCAAGTGTGAAATAAAGCAATACTCCAGAATCATTCATCCTGAGAGAGGGTGCCCATAATGCTCTTCTCAGCTTCTAGGAGGCAAGTATGAAAGTTTAGGATTCTTGTTCTATAAAGCTATCACTTTGCTTCCTGATTTACTTTGCTGTCCCATTCCTGCTGTTTCCCCCCACTTAATAATACCTTAATTATATTTTCTTTTATTTTAGCATTTTTTATTTTTTACATGTAGATTCAATTTTTAATAATTATTTTCTAAAGCTTTGTGATCTATGTTCTCTGCCCCTCTCCCTCCTCTTACTTTCCCTGAGATAGCAGGGAATATAATAGAATTTATACATGTACTATCATTCAATACATGTTTCCATGCTCGTCACATTGCGAATGAAGACTGATATTGCTTATGCAAGTAATTAAAAAAAAAACCTCATGGAGGAAATAAAGTGAATGCTTTAATCTGCATTCAGATTCAGACTGCATCAGTTCCTTCTATGGTGGTAGATGACCTTTTCCATAATGAGCCTGTGGGATTGTCATGGATCTTTGCATTGCATCCTGATAATCACTGCCATTCATAATTGATCATTGAACATTATTGCTCTTACTGTGTAAATAATTCTTCTGGTTCTGCTCAGTTCACTTTAAATCTCTTCACAAGTCTTCCCAGGTTTTTTGTCACCTTGTTCATTATTTCTTATGATGAAATAGTATTTCATTGCAATCAGATACCATAACATTTTAGCCATTCTTCAGTTAATGGAAGTCCCTTCTGTTCCAATTCTTTGCCATCACAAAAAGATCTGCTATAAATATTTTTGTCCAGGTAAGTCTTTTCTCCCATATCTTTGATTTCTTTGGGATACAGAACTGGTAGTTGTATTGCTGGGCCAAATTGAATGCATAGTTTTATAGTCCTTTGGACATGGTTACAAATTGCTCTCCAGAATAGTTTTGTCAGTTCACAGCTCCACTGACAGTGTATAAATGTCCTAATTTTGCCACATCCTCTCCAATCTTCATCATTTTCCTTTTTGGTCATGTTAGTCAGTTTGATGGGCATGAGATAGTACTTCAGAGTTCTTTTAATATGCATTTCTCTAATGGTGATTCAAAATATTTTTTTCATAAAACTAAAGATATTTTTAATCTCTTCAAATGATAGCTGCCTGTACATACTGTTTGACCATTTATGAATTGGGGAATGACTTGTATTCTTATTAATTTCACTAGTTCTCTATATATTTGAGAAATGGAGCACTAGTCAAAGATACTTCTATACATTTTCCCTAGTTTATTTGTTTTCTTTCTCATCTTGATCATATTAATTTTGTTTGTGCAAAACCCTTTTAAGTGAATGTAGTCAAATTTATCTATTTTACATCTTATAATGGCATCAGTATCTTGTTTGGTAATAAATTTTTCCCTTATCCATAGATCTAATGAGTAAACTAAGTTGTGCTCCCTTGATTTGTTTATGGTATCATAATTCATTTGTAAATCATGTATCCATTTTGACTTCATCTTTGTATATGGCAGGAGATGTTGGTCAATACCTAGTGTTTGATATAGTTATCCAACAGCATTTTTTTGATAAATGGTGAGTTCCTCTTCCAAAAGCTTGGATCTTTGTGTTTGTCAAAAACTAGATTACTATGGTTATTTATTACTGAATATTGAGTGACTAATCCATTGCATTAATCTCCTACTTTCTTTCCAGAGGCAGTATCAGATTGTTTTGATAGCTGTCACTTATACAATACAATTTGAGATCTCATATTGCTAGGTCACCTTCCTATTTTTTATCAACACTTCTCTTGATAATCTTGGTCTTTTGTCCTTCCATTTGAATTTTATTTTCATTTAATCATCATCTTAGGAGTCATGAAACAGGAGGAACACTGAAGGTGAAAGACTCAGTTTATTATTAGAACAAGAATATGAGAGCCAGGGTTATTTGCTCAGTGGTTGGGTTGCAAATGCCCCATATCTTTGTTACTTGGTCACAATTGAATTAACAAACATGTTAAATGGCAAGGGAAATGAATAAGTCCCCAGTGAGCAAGGTGGCAAAAGTAAGGTACAGTATGAGTTATGTTATCAGAGATTCAAAAGGAAGAATTTTTAAATTTATCTGTAGTTTAGAAATGTCCTGTGGCCCTAGGAACTGATTACTATTCTTTGGGTTTGTATAGCCTGAGTTTACTACTTCTGAAACTTACAAGTTTTGTGACCATGAAGAAATTACTTCATTATTTTTCTAAGAATGTAAATTATAGACAATTTGAAAAATCCCAAATTTGAATTTTTATGTCTCATTTAAAAAATTTTCTTATTTTAGTGAAATTTTGTTGTTGCTATTGATTCATTTTCACTCATGTCTGACATGCTATGGCTCCATTTAAGGTTTCCTTGCTAAAGCTACCAGAGGGATTTGCCATTTCCTTCACCAGCTCATTTGACAGATGACTTACCCGGTATTACACAGGTAGTAAGTGTCTGAAGCCAGATTTAAATTCAAGAAGACGAGTCTTCCTAACTTCAGGTCTAGTGTTCTATCCACTGAACAACATAATTATAACAAACAAGTTGGGTTTTTTTAAATTATAAGAAAAGTTTTATCACCAATTTAAGAAACTTAAAAATAATTTTTATTTTGTTGAATAGAAATAATATTCTTTTCTCAAATATTAAAATAAATCTGTTTACCTCAAAAGAGTTCCAACTCAAATTAAGTCAATAACCATTGATGACAACTTATGTGAAGTTCTATGCTAACTTTTGGGATTACAAATATATGCAAAAACAGAGTTCCTACTTTCAAACAACTTACATTTTCATAGAAGAAGCACATAAAGGAATATTAAAGGGATATTGGTAGAGAAAGTGAAGAAAGATGATGAGAGTCAGGAGCTAATTCTGGAGAGGAATGAGGGAGTGAATGTGACTTGGTCTTGGTTATTCCTTAAAAATGGAGGTATTGGAAAGAAATGATCAATCAGAGAAAGAGGCCAAGGATCTTGCATATTATGAAGGTTTCTGGTGCATGACTGCAAGGAAATCTTCCAGAGTCAAAACCCCCCTAAGGGATGATAGGGAAAGAAGTCCAAAGGGGCAGGTATTGAGGGAGCAGGAAAATGTAGGACATTACTTCAGTAATAAAGGCAGCTTGCTCATTTTGGAAGATTCTTTTGCATATATTTCAAAATTACTTACCTCAGGGCTTCCATCCAACATATTAGAGACTTTCTATTTCCTGATAACATTGCCACATGGCCACTGAGGCACATTGGCTGTCCCACAGTTATCTTGTGTTCCCAATAACAACAAAAACAACACAATTAGCTTTCAAAATTCACTTTAAGGTTTTCAGAACACTTAGAATATGTTACCTTTATGGATGTTCACAAAAATATGCTAAAGGAGATTTATTATCTCCATTAAACACAAGCAGAAACTGAGACAGAGAGCTTTGTGACCTCCTCAGGGTCATCTCAGGGTCATAAAGCTAGTGACCAAGGGAGAATTTGAATTTAGATCTTTATTGCTATTAGTATATCTACAGTATATCTGTACTGCCACCTAGGTTACTCTTCTCATGTGACCTACCCCATTTTCTTTTCCTATCATATAATTTTTTTCCTATTTTCCCCTAGTCATTTGTATGAATATCTCTGTGTGTGTTATTTTTAAATTTTATTTTTGTTGTCATGAAAACACACTTCTATTTTGGTCATTATTGTAAAAGCACATTCATACATAACCAAAACCCCAAAATAAAACCATAAATCCACTGATGTGAAAGCCAGTTCCATCAGTTCTTTCTCTGGAGATGGATAGCATTCTCCATCATGTCTTTCAGGATTGTCTGAGATCATTGCATTGCTGAGAGTAGTCAAGTTTTCAGAGATAATAATCATAAATATTTTGGTTACTGTCTACATTATTCACTCAGTTCTGCTTATTTAGTTCTGAATCAGTTCCCACAGATCTTTCTAGGTTTCTTTTTTTTTCCTTTCTGAAATCATCTTGCTTATTATTTCTTATAGCACAATAATATTCCATCACCAACATGGACCACAATTTGTTCAGATATTGCCCAATTGATGAACATCTCCTCAATTTCTAATTCTTTACCACTACAAAAACAGTTGCTTTAAATATTTTTGTACAAATAGGTCCTTTCCCCTTTTTTAATTATCTCTTTGGAATACAGACCTAATAGTGGCATTATCAGAACAAAAGGTATGCACAGGTTTATAGAGCTTTGGGTACAGTTCCAAATTGACCTCCAGAATGGTTTGATTGGTTTACAACTCCACCAACAATGCATTAGTATACAAATTTTGCCATCTCCCCTACATTTACACCTCTCCTTCCTTATTGGCCAATCTGAGAGGTATGATTTAGAAGAATTTTATTTTCATATGATTATTGATGGAATTGATTTCCTCATCAGAAAACTGCTCATTTATATCCTTTGACCATTTGCCTATTGGGGAATGGCTTGCATTACTATAAATTTGACTTAGTTCTCTTTAAATTTGAGAAATTAGAAATGACCTGCTGGAAGCCATGAAAAGCAAGATAGACCAAACTGAAAAGAAAAATCAAAAGATCAAAAGATCATAGCTGAAAACCAGGCTTTAAAGCTAGAATTGGGCAAGTAGAAGCCAATGATCTCACAAGATAGCAAGAGTTAATAAATGTGAGTTTTATCCTGCATCCTGACCAGGGTCTACATTTCCCAGTATGCCCTAGGGGTCCCTCCCCCCCTACTTCCTGGCATGGCATTGGTCTATATATGAACCAATCCTACACCTAGGTGGGCTCGGGCTCTTTCTAGGAATGAGGGTAGTGTATGGGGAGAGAAGTAGTGAAAGTGGTTACTTAATTTCAGCTGGGAAAAATTCAGGTTGCCTTTTGTTTAAAAAAAAAAAAAACTTTAAAAGGATCAAAGGACTGGGTTTTTCCTTTAGCTCTTTCTACATTTTGTGACCCAGATTGGACCTCAGAACCTAACCTACAGGTAAGTAGGAAACCACTACCTTCCTTCAAGTGTCCCAGACCTGCTCATTTCCCACCCACACAAAAGGCGGAAAGCCTCTACTGGGTTTTCACTCCATCTACTCCCTTTGATCCCTTGTTCCCCTCATCCCCTTTGTCTCTGCCTCTTCCTCTTCCTCCATGTCCTCCTTCCCTCTGGACCGCCTGTGGAGCTGGGTTTCTATTTTTTCTGCTAGCTCCTCTGAGGACCCGCACTGAGATCCACCACTAGGCTCCATGCCATCCTTTGCTTTCTCCCTCCTTGCCACTCTCCCTTCCTCCTTTCCTCTCCTCCAGCCAATCTTCTCTGATTTCTTTCTTTCTCCCTCTTTTTTCCTTTAAGCCTAGCTTCTGAACTTCTGTGGAGCTGAGCTTTCCAACTCCTCCAGGGACCCCCACTGAATCCTTCTCAGCACTCTTTTTTTCTTCACCAAATTTCCTGGCCCCCTTCCCTCTTCTAGCCCAGCTTCTCCAACTGCCCTCTTTTACCCTCCCACCTCCAGCCTAGCTCTTTTTCCTGCCAGAGGACCCCCTGGTGAGTGGGGCTTTTCTCCCCCTCCTCTCTCCTTGCTTTCCTGCTATCCTCCTTCCCCTCGTCCTCCACATTTTCCTCCTCCTTGCTCTGCTCTCCTCAGATCTGGAACTCCCCTAGGCACCTCAGATCCAGTAATCTTCATCTTTCTTTGTGTTTTTTGGTTGGTTGCTTTTCATTCCACATACCTCCTGCTTCTTGCTACTATTGCTCTTTTTCTCTCTCCCCCTCTGCCTGGCCCCCACAACTGAGCCTCTCCACTCCTAGGCTCCTCATCAGCCCCCCAACTTCATCCCTCCTGCCTTGGCTGTCACCAGGCTTCCTGCTCGTGCCTGATCCCTGCAGCCTCTGCTTGCCACCCGCCCCCCTACTGAGAGTTCTTCAGAAGCAGGTAAGGTATACATCCTTTCCCCAACCATCCCCTAGCTCAGAAGCACTCCCCACTCATGTGGATTTGTTTTTCTCTCAAACTCTCCCCCACCCCACCTTGAAGCCTCCAATTTCTTGCCCAATCCCATTCAGGTGCTCCTGCCTAGGGGCCTAGGGGCGGTTTGCACCTGCTGTTTTGTTTTATTTGTTCTGTTCTAAAATATAGCACAATGTTGCAAACTTGGATGGACAGCTTTTTGTCCCCTGGGGTTTTGATAACGTTGGGGGTTCAGACTGGTTTCCTTTGCTAGTCTTAAGAAGTTTTTTTTTAATCTTTTGCTACTCTTGGGAGGTTTAGTTTTTCTAAACTTTAACCATAAATACCAAAAGGCCTGCCTGCTTAACATGCAGATACAAATAAAGGCCCAAATGCAAGCCCAACTGAAGATTTTAAGGAGATCCATGCCTAGCCTCCAGATACAACTGGAAAACCCCTCTAAGGCCCTTCTGTTCCTCAGATAGAATTTCTCCTCTCACAGCTTGTGCAACTCCCAGTGCCCCACCATCTCCTGCCCTTTCTTCCAGACCACAGCCTGGCCTGGACCAAGTTCCTGCCTGTAAAAATTAAATTTCTAATAATAGAAATATTATATTTTACAGCAGTTTATAAAAGATCATTAGAAATCAAGGAATAAAGAAGATACAAAATAAAGATCATATTCACATGACTGATCAGCCAGTTCAAACACCTGCCTTACCACCACCAAGCTCAGGACAGGAAGTAGAGCTGGGACCTTCTACATCCCCTCCTACTATCCTCTATCTACAGGAAGTATGTAATGACCGGAAATCAGTGGGCTTCTGGGAAATGTTCTTTTTTAAGGTAACATTTTCAAATTATACATTCCCCCTGAGATATATGGAAGACACCTCCAATGGATCTTGTACACATAACCAACTTGGAAATTACAATAATTTGGGGATAAAAGGAAAAGAAAACAAAACCAATGATGGCTAGGCACATTGACAAAAAGCCAGTTAGGGGGCAGTCCCCTTTGGCATAAGAGTATACATAGAAAACAAATTGATTCAACCCCATATAGTTCAAATTACCACATCCCAAAGTTCACTATGGATCTTCTGGTTCAGCTTGTGGTCTGTACAGGCATCTTAATGGTGCCTTCTCCGAACAGTTCACTTTCTGGATTTGGAGAGGTAGCATGTTTCTTATCCTAAAATTACTCTCAAAAAATAATTTAAACTTTGCAATTTAGAATAATAATAATAATAATGCATTCCCTCCTGAAGAGGGTGTTGAAAAACCCAGGGGTCACTTAGGAATGCATGGCTGAGTTATAAGGTATATGAATCAATTGGCAAGAGAAATCAAAAACATAAAAAAAATCCAAATAAAAAAGATAATTTCTGGATGAAATATAGACTATCAAAGTTTTATGTGTAAAATTCTAAGTAAAGGAAAATAAATCTATTATAGGTCCTTTAACCAGGGCACAATTAAAATGATTGAAGTAATTATACATTTACCCAATCAGTAACCAGGATTATAGAAAGTTTGCCACACCATGAAAGACAGAAAAGGGACTAGATTATAGGAGTCAGGTAGGAGCCAAATTTGAGATAATTTGTAGAATGTGAGACAAGGAAGACCTGCCTTTAACACATGTTAAACAGCCACAACCTTGAACCCTAAACAAGTTCAAGTTCTCTTGTCTTGGCTTGAAATTTTCATTAATCCCATTGGGATTTATTGGTCTCTTTGACCTTGTGCTCTATTGGCACTATGCAGTTTAGCTTTCCACTTCTTTGGCACTGTGTAGTGGCTCTTTTTGTATTCTCTTGTCCTGGAATCAGACAGAATTATTAAGCAAAGTCCCATAATTTTTTAAACAATCAGTGGCATCATTTTTATAGTCTTAAGGTTTTTGGGTATGCATTGACAATATAGCAAATATATTTTAAATTTATATTACTGCAAAATCAAAAAGTTAAAGAAAATCTTCTCAATACTGGTGACATGTGATTCATATACAAAAAGGAGAGAAAAAATAAAACTCAGATACCCGATGGAACATGCAAGGAAAAACAATAATAAAAAAGAGTTTTAAAAATAAAAAATATATAACCTACAATCAGGGACACACTGTGTCAGTCAAGGAGAGGTAGAATACAAAATTTTCTCACCAAAAAAAATGAGATACATTTCCTTTGTAACTTAATCACTGTATGAGTACAAACAATTTTCAGAATAAAACAGTAATACAATAGATAATTCACATTCAAAGAAATACCAAAGTCCTCAAAATTCACAATAGCCCATTTAATTACAATAGCAAACAAACCCACTATCATATTTCATATAAGTTGCTGTATGACAAAAATAACCCTATGAACTGATGGATATTTGTCACAATTTTTATAGACATAGCAAATCTTTCAACCTTGGCAAATATATTTTTTTTGTGAAAGTTTTATTTAATTAGTCAATTTAGAACATTTTTCCTTGGTTACAAGAATCATATTATTTTCTTCCCCTACCCCCCCCCCCATCTCTTCCCATAGCTGATACTCAATACCACTGGGTTTTACATGTGTCCTTGATCAGAACCTATTTCCATGTTGTTGATGTTTGCACTAGATTGATCATTTAGAGCCTACATCCCCAATCATATCCTCCTTGACCCATATATTCAAGCATTTGCTCTGAATGTGGATAGCATTCTTTCTCGTAAATCTCTCCGAGTTGTTTAGGGTCACTTCATTGCCACTAATGGAGAAGTCCATTACATTTGATTGTACCACAGTGTATCAGCCTCTATGTACAAAGTTCTCCTGGTTCTGCTCCTCTCGCTCTGCATCACTTCCTGGAGGTTGTTCCAGTTCCCATGGAATTCCTCCAGTCCATTATTCCTTTGAGCACAATAATATTCCATAACCAACAGATACCACAGTTTGTTCAGCCATTCCCCAATTGAAGGGCATATCCTGGTTTTCCAGTTTTTTGCTCCTCTCATCATTCCAGTGCACATGGAATTCCTGCAGTTTATTTTTACTTTGAACACAATAGTATCCCATCACCAACATACCACAATTTGTTCAGCTATTCCCCAATTGAAGGGCATCACCTCATTTTCCAATTTTTTGCCTCCACAAAGAGTGCAGCTATGAATATTGTTGTACATGTATTTTTTCTTATTATTTCTTTGGGTTACAAATCCACCAGTGCTATGGCTGTGTCAAAGGGAAGACAGTCTTTTGGCACCCTTTGGGCATAATTCCAAATTGCCCTCCAGAATGGTTAGATCAATTCACAACTCCACCAGCAGTGCATTAATGTCCTAACTCAACCTTGGCAAATATATTCTTAAACAAAGTAAAACTTATTTGGGTCTAGAACATCATCAAGAAATCTAGATTGTTCTGGTGGAAGTAAATTAAACTGAAGAGTTTTTACAGGACCTCTTTATGGCTTCCTGCTTCATAAAAATCCCTTGGTAGGAGCATTTCTTTGTTTCTCTACCTTTAATAAAATATTATTTATCATATAAATATAAATATAAAATATTATCCAGTCAGAAACCATTAGTTATCTAAAATTATTTCTGAAGACCCCTTAACATTACAATTAAATTCTTAGCTTATTAAATTCTCTAAAGATTGTCAGCCAGGTTGAGTTCATCCATCACTTTTAGAGATGTTGATTGTTCTCTAAGCTGTAGTTAATGTTTCCAGATTTCTGATAGAGCCATAGTTGGAATTGTTTTGTTGTTGTAGTAGTTGTTTATTTGTTTTTTTGTGCAATAGTTGTTTATTGGTTTTTTTTTGTGCATCTTAGGCAAAAATTACTAACTTACTCTTATTTGGAAAAAGGAAGAAGACAGATACATACACATACAAAGTTCAAGACTATGATGTTTGCCACTTCTAATGGTGATAAAACAAAGGATAAGAATGAGAGGGTACAGAAAGAGGTTGAGTATTTAGATTTTTAATCTTTTAATTATCCTTCCTAGGTAAAATATATTATCTCTACATTGATGAAGGACTGAAATTATTACCAGCAATAATTAAATGCCTCTAAATTTGACACTACCCTACCCTGATTCTGATTCTTATCCCTTAAACCTTTCAAATTCCTAATATTTTCTAGATCCATTTATTAATTTATATTTATTTTTCCAGGTTACATGTCCATACATATTTAAATCAATAGTTTCTGACATTTTGTGATTCATGTTCTCTCTCTCTCTCCCATTCCTCCCTCTTATCCAAGAAGCAGATAATATAATACAGATGGTATATGTTATCATGCAATATATATTTCCATGTTCCTCATAACATGAAAGAATAGCTTACACTAGAGAAAAATTCATGGAGAAAATAAAGTATAGAATGGTATTTTTCAATCTGCATTCAGATTTTTATAGTTCCTTTTATGGTAGTGGATAACTTTTATCATCACAAGTCCCTTGCACTTGTCCTGGTTCCTTCCCTTGCTGGTAATAGTTAAATCATTCACAGTTGATCATTATAAATTACTGCTGTTACTATGGTTAATGTTCTACTGGTTCTGCCCACTTCACTTGGCCTCACTTAATATAAGACATCCATTTTTGTGTGTATACTTTAATAGCTAAATATATTTCTGACCTCCCACATTATTTGCTTTCCAATGATTACTTTTAATTTTAATGTTTTTAGTTTGAATTTTTCAGTTTCATGTATAAATAATTTTGACAATTGTGGGAGATGTCATGTTTTGAACTATATATACTCAGATTCCAGTAATTCCTTCTTTGGCTATGTTCTTCATGAGTCCCTTGTGGTTGTATTGGAGATTTGCTTTACTGATAATAGTTTAGTCCTTTACAATTGATTATTATATAATATTTCTGTTACTGTATACATTGTATACATTCAGCTTTGGCTGAACAGATGGAAGAAACCAATAAGAAGGTTCAACGGCTGAGATGGCTACACAGCAAAGCACTGTGGAGTGCTTAGGGCGTGTTGGAGCACAAAAGACAACACGGCCATCCAATGCAGCTGAGGAAGTCTCCAGGTGTAACGACTTTTCGTGCCAATGGACCCAAGCTTCCAACACCGAGAGAGTGGGACTGTCTCTGTGCATCGACTTTTCCACTTAAATCTCCTTCACGCACAAGTGTTTTTGTGCACAGTCATCTATCATAGATGAAAAAGCACAAAGACAATCATCATCCTTGGTTACCGAGAGACTACTACTACTACTATACATTGTTTTCCTAGTTCTGTTCACTTCAATTTGTATCAGTTTATGTAAATCTTTCCAGGTTTTTCGAAACTCATTCTGTTAATCATTTTTTTATGGAAAAATAGTATTCCATCACAATTCTATACCATAACTTGTTCATCTAATCCCCAAGTAATAAACAATTCCTCAATTTCCATTTGTTTGACACTATAAAAAGAACTACTAAAATATTTTTCCACATTTAGGTCCTTTTCTTTATTTCTGATCTCTTTGGAATATGGGCCCAGTGGTGATATTACTGACTCAGAGAGTATACGTAGTTTTGTGGCCTTTTGAGCCTAGTTCCATATTGTTTTCCAGAATGGTTATATACCAACAGGGTATATGTGTCCGGCTTTTCTCACATTACTCCCAGATTAATCATTTTCCTTTTTTAGTTATATTAGACAATTTAGTAGGTGTGAATTGGTATCTCAGAGTTGTTTTAATTTGCATTTCTCTAATCTGTGGTGATTTGAATTTTTTTTCATATTATTATGGATGGTTTAATCTCTTCTTCTAAGAACTGCCTATTCATATCATTTGGCCATTTCTCAATTGGGGAATGTTTTTTATTCTTTTAAATTTGACTCTTTTCTCTATATATTTTAGAAATGAGCCTTTTTTCAGTTACTTGCTATATAATTTTCCATCAAATTTGTTGTTTACATTCTAATATTGGTTGCATTGGTTTTGGTAGTGGTAGTCTCTTGGTAACCACGGATGACGATTGTCTTTGTGCGTTTTCATCTATGGATAGATGAGTGTGTACAAAGACACTTGTGTGTGAAGGAGATTTAAGTGGAAAAGTCGACGCACAGAGACAGTCCCACTCTCTCGGCATTGGAAGCCTGGGTCCATTGGCACGAAAAGTCGTTACACCTGGAGACTTCCTCAGCTGCATTGGATGGCCGTGTTGTCTTTTGTGCTCCAACACGCCCTAAGCACTCCACAGTGCTTTGCTGCATCGCCATCTCAGCCTTTGATATTTCTTGTTGGTTTCTTCCACCTGTTCGGCCGAAACAATCTTCACATGCTGGGTGAGCAAAGCCCTGGTTCACCAGGGGTCGATGACCGGATGGCTACCCTCACAAGGTTTGGCCGGCCTGTTGAAGCTGTTGCCCGGGGTGTGGCCCCTGCCACATGCTAGCAGCTACTGGGAGCCACAAGTGAGAGCTGGGTGTCAGGTGAGGGTCAGTGGCTGGAGAGCTGCCCTAAGAGGGCAAGACAAGACCTCCATACCAGTGATACTACCCCTCCCTGAGCACCCCATATATAATCAAAATTACTTATTTCATTTTTCATTAATGTTCTCTATATCTTGTTTGGCCATAAATTATTCTTTTGTCCGTACATCAGATAGGTTAAGTTTTCTATGTTCCTCTAATTTATTTATGGTGTCACCTTTTATCTTTAGATCAAGTATTCATTTTGAATTAATCTTGGTGTATGGTGTGAGATGTTGTTCCATGCTTAATCTATGCCTTACTGTTTTTTAGTTTTCCAATAGTTTTTGTAAACTAGATCCTTTCCCAAATCTTCAATCTTTAGGTTTATCAAACATTAAGCTGTAATGGACATTAATTTCCATGTGTTGATTATTCAGTCTATTATGCTAATTCTCCACTCTATTTCTTAGTGACTACTAGATTGTTTTGATGATTATTATAGCATAGTTTGATATCTGATACAGCCATATCTCCTCCATTTTTTATTGATTCCCTTCATATTCTTGGCCTTTTGTCCTTCCAGATGAACTTTTTTGTTATTTTTTCTAGTAATACAAAATAAAATTTGGGCAGTATTAATGGTATGGCCCTGAATAGGTAAATTAATTTAGACAAAATTGAAATTTTCACTTTATAGGTTTGACTTGTCCATGAGCAATAGTTTTTTTTCCAGTTGTTTTAGATCTTACTTTATTTGTGTGAAGTGTTCTGTAATTATGTTCATATATTTGCTGAGTTTGTTTTGATAGGTACATACCAGATATTTTATATTGTCTAAGGATATTTTGAATGGAATTTCTTTACCTATCTCTT
Organism: Monodelphis domestica; assembly: GCF_027887165.1. NCBI lineage: Eukaryota > Metazoa > Chordata > Mammalia > Didelphimorphia > Didelphidae > Monodelphis > Monodelphis domestica. The sequence goes on along the minus strand of NC_077230.1, from coordinate 115,806,777 downwards.
GCTGTTGGATTTTATTGGTTGTAAATAGAAATGCTGATTACATGGGATTATGTCACATACTATGACTTTGCTGAAGTTGTTAATTATTTCTACTACTTTGTTGTTGTCATTGTTGTTGATTCTCTGGGGTTCTCTAGGTATACCATTATATTATCTGCAAAGATTTGTTTCTTTACTGTCTATTCTAATTAATTCAGTGTTTTTTTCTGTTTTATTGATATAGTGAGAAATTCTAGTACAACATAAGTAAGAGAAGTGATAATGGATATACTTGCTTTAGCTCTGATTTTATAGGGAGGGGTTCTTAACATTTTCCCACTACAAATAATGCTTACTGATTCCACTTATCTCTTTCAGGAATACTATCTTCATTCCAGTGTTTTTTAATGTATGTTTAATGAATAGTGTCAAATGCTTTTTCTGCATATATTGAAAACATCAGATGATTTCTGTTGGTTTTATTTACATGGTCCAATTATGCTGATGGTTTTCCAATATTTAACTATTCCTGCTTTTTCGTAGTTAAAAAATCCAAATTATTGTGTAATATTATTCTTGTGATAAAATATTATAATTTCCTTGCTAGTATTTTATTTTAAAACATTTATATCAATGTTCATTGGGGAGATTAGGTCTATAGTTTTCTTTTTCTGTTTCATTTCCTACTTGTTTAGATAGCAATACCATACTTGTATCCTAAAAATAATTTGGAAGGATTCCCTTCTCCCCTATTTTTTAAAATTTTATTTAATTAGATGATTTAGAATTCTCATTCATAGTTACAAAAATCATGTTCCTTCCTCTGCTTTCCTCAACACCCTCCTGTATCTGACACACAATTCCGCTGGGTTTAACATGTGCCATTGATCAAGACCCATTTCCTTATTATTAATATTTGCCCTAAGGTGATCTTTTAGAATCTACTTTCCTCGTCATAGCCCCACAGACCCATGTGATCAAGCTGTTGTTTTCTTCTGTGTTTCTTTTCCCACAGTTCTTCTTCTGGAGGTGAATAGCGTTCTTTCTCACATGTCCCTCCAAATAGTTCTGGATAATTGCATTGCTAATAGTAGAGAAATCCATTATATTTGATTGTACCACAGTGTATCAGTCTCTATGTACAATGTTTTCCTGGTTCTGTTCCTCTCACTCTGCATCAATTCCTGGAGGTTGTTCCAGTCTCCATGGAATTCCTCCACTTTATTATTCCTTTTAGCACAATTGTATTCCATCACCGACATATACCACAATTTGTTCAGCCATTCCCTAGTTGAAGGGTATCCCCTCATTTTCTAATTTTTTGACACCACAAAGAATGCAACTATGAATATTGTTGTACAAGTCTTTTTCCTTATTATATCTTTGGGGTACAAACCCAGCAGTGCTATGGCTGGGTCAAAGGGTGGACGGTCTTTTCGTGCCTTTTGGACATAGTTCCAAATTGCCTTCCAGAATGGTTGGATTAATTCACAACTCCACCAGTAATGCCTCAATATCCCAATTTTGCCACATCCCTTCCAGCATTCATTACTTTCCTTTGCTGTCATATTAACCAATCTGCTAGGTATGAGGTGATACCTCAGAGTTGTTTTGATGTGCATTTCTCTGAGTATAAGAGCTTTAGAACATTTTTAATGTGCTTATTAATAGTTTTGATTTCTTTATCTGAAAATTGTCTATTCATTTCCCTTGCCCATTTATCAACTGATGAATGGCTTGATTTTTAGTACAATTGATTTAGTTCCTTATAAATTTTAATGATTAGACCTTTGTCAGAGGTTTTTGTTATAAGATTGTTTCCCCGAGGGGATGCCCATCAATTGGGGAATGGCTGAACAAACTGTGGTATATGTTGGTGATGGAATACTATTGTGCTCAAAGGAATAATAAAGTGGAGAAGTTCCATGGAGACTGGAACAACCTCCAGGAAGTGATGCAGAGCGAGAGGAGCAGAACCAGGAGAACATTGTACACAGAGACTAATACACTGTGGTATAATCGAACGTAATGGACTTCTCCATTAGTGGCGGTGTAATGTCCCTGAACAACTTGCAGGGATCCAGGAGAAGAAAACACGATTCATAAGGAAAGGATAAACTATGGGAGTGGAAATGCCGAGAAAAAGCAACTGCCTGAATACAGAGGTTGAGGGGACATGACAGAGGATGGACTCTAAATGAACACTCTAATGCAAATACTATCAACAAAGCAATGGGTTCAAATCAAGAAAACATCTAATGCCCAGTGGACTTACGCGTTGGCTATGGGGGGTGGGGGGGGGAGGAAAAGAAAATTATCTATGTCTTTAACGAATAATGCTTGGAAATGATCAAATAAAATATATTTAAAAAAAAGAAAATAGCTGAAAAAAAAATAAGATTGTTTCCCAATTTGTTACTTCCCTTCTAATTTTGGTTGTATTGTATCTTTCCTTTCCCAAAGATCTGACAAGTATACTATTCTGTGTCACCTAATTCACTTATTTTTTCCTTCTTTATGTTCAAGTCTTTCTCTCATTCTGAGTTTATCTTGGTATAGGGTGTGAGATGTTGTTTCAAATCTAATCTCTCCCAAAATGTTTTCCAATTTTCCCAGCAGTTTTTGTCAAATACTAG